>NC_056481.1:7582155-7616520 GCF_008729295.1 Plectropomus leopardus
CTTTCTATTTGTGTGTGTGTGTGTGTGTGTGTGTGTGTGTGTGTGTGTGTGTGTGTGTGTGTGCGTGTTGTGAGTGCCTCAGAGAGGCACCTTTGTACACAGATTATCAAGTTGTATTTTATATGAACACACACATACACACACACATATATATCAATAATTTCAGTTATTGTTTAACCTCTCACACTCTGTACTGTACTAAAGTACAAAACTAAAGTTAGTTTACTCCACCACTATTATGTGACAACATTAGCTGCCAGTTGCTGCACTAAATTAGATTTTTGCACACAACCCATATGAAAATATATAGTTGCAGTTTAAACGATTATTTAATTAATTAGAAAACTAACTAGAAACAATTTTGATAATTGTTGGTCCTTATTCATTCAAAAAGAAATTACATGGTTTCAGCTTCTCAATCATAAGGAGTTCCCTTTTTTCCTTTAAATTAATTAATTTGTTTTATTGATTAAATCATTTAAAACAGGAATACACAATACTTGAAATAATTTCCCTGATTGTACTTACATGCCTTTATGTAGGTAACATTTTCAATGCAGTGCTTAAACTAGTAACAAAGTACTTAAACAGTGTGATATTTGTACTTTTATTTAAATCTAAATTCTGAATACCTCTTCCACCACTGCTGCTGACACAGCAAAATTTTGCCATCGCTGGGGTTTTAGTTTCCTGTGATACCAGTACAGACATTAAACAATCACATTTACTGTGTTTAAGTTAATTTAACAGGACTTTGACTGTGCCTTAAGTGGGGTGGAAAAGTTTGTTGCAGCATCCAGTCACTTCGGAGAATGGTTTTGAATTTATCGTAAATAAATGTAAGTTGTTGTTTGTTGGTTTCAGCTTTAGAAAAAACTCATTTCAGACGCAGCTCCTACATCAAATTACATAACCTTGGGGACCAAACAGCCACAACAGTGAAGTGCAAAGAAGTGAAAAGCTTTTGGTTTGATGGCAAAATCAAACCAAACCACAGGCGTCTAAGTGTCGAGGGTGTTGGCAGTTCCAGGGAGCTTTGTTGCATTATACTTCATTTCCATCATTAGACTAATGAGATTAAAAGAAATTGTGGTTGGTCGTTAAATTTGCCCAACCCTCTTCCAATAAAAGGCCGTGATATTACTGCAACAAACATTTCCAGATGACACGGAGAAGACGGGGATGCTCATTAACTGTGCTGACCTCTCACAGTCATGATCCTGACAGGTTTCCTCTTTCTGCTCTTCTTCACAGGTAAGCTGAAACAGTTCTGTACGATGTATGGGGGTGTGAAATTTCTGTTGCCATCCCAAAACAGTGGAGGCGAATGAAGTTTGTTATACAGCATAAAAGAATTAACTGAAAAATAATTATACTAGAGAGGCGTTGCTGTTAAGTTTTTATTTTTTATTTTCACTTTACACTGCTGTGAGCTACACAAATAAAACCTGTTTACCTCCACTGTTTTAGGGAGAAATACAAATATCTGAGATGTATATTTTAAAAATATGGACCGACATCACTTTTCTTGTACTGCTCTCAGGTGGCTTTCACATGTATTTAAACCTTTGAACCTCGAGCTAATTGGCTTGATTTCTTTCAAAAAAGGCAATGAGCAGCTTGGAAGGAAATGTTCCACACATCGCAAGAAATTAGTAGATTTACAAAAGTGTTTTTAAAAAGCTAGGGAAACATGTTAAGGGAAAAGAAGAAAATTTTGGGAAAAAAATGATATTTATAATTATCATAATTATGTTTAAACAATTCTATTTTTTTTTGCTTTTTTGGGGTCATTTTTTTTAAATAGCTCCTGTGTTTGAAAGAGATCAAGCCAATTTGCTTAGGTTTAAAGGGTTAAAAGTCCAAATATTACAGAGGGATATGTGTGTTCATGGAAATTATAACAGATCTATGCAATTAAACACTCTTTTCTGTCAGGCGGAAGTACCTCCAATTACTCAGCGAACACAGAGCTTATTGATCATCAGCAGAAGTCCAATCAGAGCATTGAGGGAGGTATGTACAGGAAAGCAACACCTAAAAATGACAGTTATTCAGCACGTGAATATTTATTCCTGTAGCTCTTATGGCATCTCAAAACTGTTAAAATCCACCAGAGCTTTATGGGAGAATTTCTTTTTTTATTAAACTTGTTTAACTGAACCTATTCATTTCAAAGCTGCATTTTAGCATGTCATTGATAAGATTTAAAAATTGTATTCTGAGTAGTCTGATGACAGTTTAACAAAACTTTAAACTGCTGCCACAGAATCAGGGTAACCCTTTATGTTCTTTTCTCTCAGAAGGAAGTACCTCCAGTTACCCAAATCCTCATGACAATGATCACACCAGAAAAGGTATGTATATGGACAACAAACAATTCAAAAGTGCACAGTGACTCCATGTCTGAATATTAAGTCCTGTAGTCTTAGTCATAGAAGTATTAGGACTTAAGACACTTTTTATTGTTTTTGAAGCTGTTTTGCATGTAGAAGTAAAATTGAAAGATATGTTACTGATTTAAACAGCAATCAGAAAAACATTTCAGTAAATGTTGTCTGTTGTAAATGCATGAAGATTGGCGTGGGCTGATGTTAGATGCATTAGAACAATGGGTAGCAGATGGATCTCAAATTCAAAGCCCTACATAAACTTAAATGACTGCAAACATGCTTAAATTAAAAAATCATTAGTGGACTAATGTCATAAAACCCTGCAGTCCTGCCAATGGCTGTCTCATAATGGCCCATAATGGTCAGTGACAACAAACACTGGATATTACTGCAGATATGTACAAGCTGGTGTTTTTCAAAGTTTAATGATGAATTCAGAAGCAGTGGATAATGACTCAGTGACTACTGATTTTAATTTCTTCTAAACTGTATGTTATGAAGTTATTAAGTTCCATCTTTAAAGCGAAAGTCACAACATAGATGTCTGCATTAAATAATTAATCCTTTGATAGACGATGTGTCATCTGTTTTCTACACTCCAGATGTGATGAAACCAGACCCTCCAGACAAATGCAGTTATCAGGATGTTTTAAAACACCTGAACCTGTCCAAAAACAAGGATCTGTACATCATGGTCCGACCTGTTAAACACTACAAAGAGACTACACGTGTACACCTCCAAATGTCAATGTATGGCATCCTAGATGTGGTAAGTTTTAAATCAAGCTTTACATTTTTTGTCAAATTTTTCTTTTTCATAATGATGATTATTTATGCTTCTGCTTCAAGAAAATTTTGAGCGTGAAACTAGTATTCCCTGCATTCTGGTGAAACTTTTATCTTAATTTCATCAAATGTTAACTTATTTTGAGATTTTAAATGTATTAATTAGAGAGTTGTTTGCCTCCTCAATAAAGTAAAGAAAAGCATGTGACCGCAGCCTTAATTTATGGGTTATGCACAAATTACTGGGTCATTATTCTTCAGATATGGACAAATTTTAGTGTATTACTGTCCAAAGGAAAGCACATGTACAGTGCATGAGAACAGCCTGTTCCATGAACACCATTGCCTCATGTTGCCTTGTGCACCACCTTGTGATGACTCGAGCATTTGTTTTGAAAGGGTGTAAAGAAAGACGCAACTCATTTTCAGAACTACACTGAACAAGAATTTCAACGCAACACTTTTGTTTGCTTTTTCTTACTGGTTTTGATTTGCCAGGGATAGGTGGACCCAGCTAAATGGACAACCTTCTCGCTATGTCAATCATATAGTGGTGACAGTATTGAACTGAAACTTTTTCATAGAAAAAATCCTTATAGCTGCTTTAAATCAGCATAGTATTATGTTTTTTCACTGTTTCACCGTGTATGGTCAGTATGTAACTGTGCTGCTGAAAGATTTTCACACATACTGTTCTCTGTGTTCATAGAGAGAGAAAGATCAGGCCTTCGTTCCTTATATTTGGATTTATATGGTAAGATCTCTCTTATTAATATTTATATGATAAGTTCTCTCTTATTCACAAATGCATGTAGATGCAGCAGCCAGTAGCGCCTCAAATCCTTGCTACTTTTGTTATTTTTTTCGACTCCATGGCCCCCTCTGCTGAAGCCCGACTTTTCTATGATAGAGACATAGCTTTCAATACTGGGAAAAGTTGTGTGGGGTTTGAGCTAAATGCAGCAGACTGCGAGAGGATCCCCGCCAACAGCTTACGCGGAGCACCCTGTCAGACCAGACGGGAGAAACAAAACCGACAGATGAGGACAGGGAGGAGAGTGAGGGCGAGGTTGACCCTGGACCGGAAGCTGTTGCTCTACCAAGTCTTCTTTTGGCTAATGTCCAGTTGCAGGAGAATAAAGTGGATGAGATGTGACTGAGACTCACTCAGCAACAGAAGATCAGAGACTGCTCTGCGCACATCTTCACAGAGACATGGTTAACCAATGGCATCCAGGATCAAGCTGTTGCACTGGACAGACGGACCTTGTTGGGAACCAAAGAACACAAAACTCTAATGCAAATTTAAAAAATGCTCTGCAGGAACTGAATGATGCCACCAGCAGCAACAAGCCCAAACAACCGGATAAAATTTTCATAGCAGGTACTAATTTTGAACAACTCATCCTACAACTACGATGTAGCAGGATCAAGGACGAATGAAATTTGGGGTTTTTTTTAAATGTTTTTTAAAGAATTACTAATAAATTAACCTTCCTTCCTTCCTTCCTTCCTTCCTTCCTTCCTTCATCAACAGTGGAAAATTCGTATTGTTTCCTCTAAATTACATCTTTTCATTTTTCTGTCTTACTTCCTGATTCCCTCCTTCCTTTTCTATGTAGGGCTGGCAAAATCAACATATTTGGTGGAATCCACCTGACTTCTGTGGACTTGAAAAGATAGTAGTTCCTACTGAAGCATTGTGGAAGCCAGATCTAACTATTGAAGAAATGTAAGTTAATTTAGTAAGTTATGTTATGCATGCTTTCACGCAAGACTCTCTAAAATCCCAAGGGTTTGCCCAGATAGACGTGGTTTTGCAGGACATAGCAGTGCACGCTTTGACAAGTTGCATGACTTAGTCTTAGTCCTGCTCAGGTGCGTATTCATGAGTTTTTTTACAATAGAAGATGAGTTTTAGTTTTGTACAAATTATGTTTTAATGCTTATTGTAGAGGAGGTTTTAATCGGGAGCCAAATTATCTGCAATGGTCTCTTCTGATTTTGGATTTTTTCTTTTTTTAAATGCCACACTGCTGTCTGTTGGTTTCTACAGCAACATGACAAGGACAAACTGAGATATTTTGCTTGCAAGTATAGTTCTGGGCACGCTGATAAAATTTGAGCATGTGTGAGCAGAGATATTCTGCTCACACAGGTTTTCAAACAACAAACAAAAAGCATTTCAGTTGTCTATTCTGGCTTCACTCCACTGGCTGCACGCGCATTTTAGAGTACATTTTAAAATTATTTTATTTGTTAAATAATTAAATGGTCTTGCCCATCCTTACCTCTCTGAGCTGCTCCATCGCTATGCTCTGGCCCGGTCTCTCAGGTCAGCTGATGAGCTGCTCCTGGAAATCTTAAAATCTTTAGAGGCTTTTCCATTTTGGCTCCTAATTTATGGAACAGCTTACCGTTGCACCTTAGACAGGCACCTTCACTGTCCCTTTTTAAAACCCGTCTTATAATGCATGTTTATTCCTTGGCCTTCGACCCACTGTGAGACATTGATTTTATTGAATGAAACTGATTTTATTTAGCTTTTATTGTTTTTTATGACTGCTGTTTTTATTAATTTTATTGTTCTTGTTTCATTGTGCTGTTGCTTGTTTTATGTGTTGTGTTTTAGATTGTATCTGCTCTGATGTACAACACATTGTTCTAGCTATTTTTGATCTTTAAGTTGTTTTATAAATAAAGTTGATTGATGGATTGGTTGAAATCAGGAATGCTCTGTAGGAAGTGTATTTTCTGCATGTCCAAGGTAATCATTACAATATAATTTTTATGCAAGATCCTTCCTGAATGCAGCCCTTTATTCCCTGTCTGTATGTTTTCCATTTCCTGTTATGTAACCAACAAGTTCAGTAATTTATTAGCAGTGGAATATGCAGATATGTGATATAGCCATACTTTTTTTATATTGAAAGACACAAAGGTAAGTTAGAGGAAAATAAAGAGTTTAAGGTGAAAACTGTTGATTACATCATACTTTGAAGATGTAGATTCATACTTTATAGTATAATGGACCATACACTAAATTCTGCATAATGGAGCATATTGCCATAAGATGTGTGTGTGTGTGTGTGTGTGTGTGTGTGTGTGTGTGTGTGTGTGTGTGCGTGCATGTTCTCATACAGGACAGAGAAAGACAAAGCCCCTCCGGTTCCTTTTCTCACAGTCAGATGGAGTGGTAAAATTGAATTTAGGAACGACCAGATGCTGGTCAGCACATGCAAGATGCAAGTTTACAAATTCCCTTTTGACATTCAGAGCTGCAGCCTCTCTTTCAAGTCTGTCGTATACTCTGGTGAGCTCTTAACCTGCTGTGTTAAAAGGTTTCTAGACATTCATCTAAAAATGTGTATTTTTTGTGTTTAAATACAAATGTGCTGTAATCGCATTTTTTTTACATGAACACACACCAACACATATTTATCCTCCTTCTTTGTTGAGCTGATATGAAATCTTTAAAATCTTTATGAAAGTTTTATTTTTGACTTCCATCTCAGATAAAGAAGTAAAGTTTGAAGCCATCCTTGACTCTTCAAAGATCACACGGTGGTCTAATGACTTGATGCGGACCCAGTACGAGTGGCTGTTCATCAGCATGACAGTCAAAGAGACGACCGTCAACAATTTTAGCTACAACCAAAGCATGATCATTTACACTGTAAGTATTGAGTACATTTTACTGCTGATACTTTTTTCAGCAATATTTTGCATGTAGACTTTCTACAGTTTCATTTGCTACTTGTACTTTAACCTGCAACAACAGATTATCCCTTTTTAGCCACTCAAGGGAAGCATCAGTTATAGAACAATATAATGATCTGAATCCATGTTTCTGGCTACCGTGCAAATAAAAATCCAAAATTCACTCTTATTTTAGCTCTGTTTTTGGTCTCTACCAGCTCTTTACCTGCTGAAAATTAAAATACTGTGCTCAAATGAGAGCTTTGACAGTGATAGCCCCTTTCACACATGCAACTAAAACCTGAAATCATTCAGACATTATCACAGTGCCCATTCAGAACATGCCTGTCAGAATGGGATGTTTTTTTTTTTGTTGTAACCTGGGTACCACATAGTTTGAAAAGTGTGTGGGAAGATCAATGACCTGACTCTTAAAAAAATTTCATAGATCAAGATGAGGAGGCGGTCTGTCCTCTACATCGCCAACTTCTTGGTGCCTGTCCTGTTCTTCTTCTGTCTGGACTTGGCCTCCTTCCTGATCTCGGACAGCGGAGGCGAGAAGCTCGGCTTTAAGATCACTGTGCTGCTGGCTGTCACTGTGATGCAGCTTATTCTTAATGAAATTCTGCCTTCTTCCTCAGACAGGGTACCACTTATAGGTAACAAAGCCCCGAGTTACTACTTAATGTGACTGCACTTCATGCGAGCAGGACATATATTGTGTGATTATTTGTTCACATTAACCATGTTGTCTTTTTCCTTTAGCTGTCTACTGTATTGGGATGTTTGGTTTGATGCTGCTGAGCCTCCTGGAGACAATTTTGGTGATGCATCTGGTGGAGAAAGACTCTGCATCCCAAGGTGATGAAGCAGTTAAAGACCAAAGCCTGAGTGAGGACTGTGGAGACAAAGACGACAAAGACAACATGCACAGCTATGATGGAAGTGAGATTAAGTATAAATTCTACAAACTTCTGGATCACGACTTGTTCTCCCAATGTTGTTCAGTCTGCAGCTGCTATTATATTTTGTTGATTTTAATACAAACACATTTACAATTTATAAAACATCATTTTGAATATGCTCCAACCATCTTTGTGTCAAACATGTCCTTTCAGAGGTGAAGAAATGGACTGACTGTGCTTGTGTCTGTGATGTGTCTACTGATGAACCTCCATCTGAACTGCTGTCGGTGGCCAAAGAGGTTAGAATCAGGTTGCACTTTTAACGTTAAAGGAATACTTCATCAACAAAATGACCATTTCGCAGCAAAAAATACATGTATTTGGGAAGTACCGAGTGTACGTTTGGATTAATGAGACACGGATTACACTGCGTGAGTTTTATCAGAATTTGTATACAGATTTTTTTAGCTAGTTCTGCTGTTGCTAAATGCAGACATGTATGACTTTAATTAAGCTAGAATTTTCTGCATTTTTTGGATTCTCACTTTGGAGGCATCCAAGAAAAAACAGTTTCTGAATTCATAGTAACATAGGACGAGAAATTGATTTACAAATGGTCATTTGGGGATGTAGTGGCCGTTTCAACATACCATAGTTCCTTGGCCACTTAGTCTGCATGGTGAATCGGTTCTGATTTGCGTTCCAGCTCATTTGTGTAAATCAAAATACTCATGTAAGGCAGGAAAAAACTTCAACAAAGTTTATTTGGAAAAGTAGGAAATACAAAACAATATAGCAGGCTAAGTACATCTTAAACTACATCTCGTCTCGTCCACTACCAACGACTTGATTTCCTAAAGTTCGTAACGTTCCACACTAAGAAGCATGATAAGGCACGGTCAAAAACTTATTTCAAACCGCACCTACAGTATGTAAATTTCTCGTTCTTTCTAAGCATAATGTCATCCTATCTATGTTTGTCATGCTCACTAAACCAGAGCTCTGGTACACAGGTTAGCCTGCGTTCTAAAAGAAACATTATAGGTAATACAAATACTTACAGGTCTACTTCTGTACACCTCTCAAAACAAACAGAAACTGTCATGTAAACCTAAATAAATCAGAACTGATATTGTATGTCATAAGCCAACACAAACATCTTTGCCAAGTATAAAACGTGTGTTGTTACAGGGGGGTGAAGTATTCCTTTAAATATTACATTCAAAATCAAAACAAGCAAAAAGAAAGTATGAACTGTTTGGAAGACTAATTTGAATAAACCTGTGCTTCTTTTATTTTCATGATAATGGACAGAAAAGTGTAGCAGCTTGCAATCTTATAAGGTTTATAATCTTGTTAAATGTCATTCCACTAAACTACCTTTGCAGGGTAGCAGCAGCCATCTGACGGAGGAGTCCCACGCCTTGGAGAAGGTCTCAGATGAGCTGAGGGAGATGATTAAAACACTGGTTCCTCTCCTCGACAGCAGGAAAGAAGAGAAGCCCGGCTACTGGACCAAAGTGACTAAAATAATCAACAAGTGTTTTTTCATTTTCTATGCCACAGCTGCCAGCCTGTTCTTGATTGTTATCTTTTCAGTGTGGAGCACTGCAGCAGACGAGTGACGGTAAAGTTTAGAAATGAGATTAAGTCTTTTTTTTCCCCATTTAACCTGAACCTTAAAATATCTGTAGGTCCCATCTGTAGGACCAAAGAAAGGAATGATCCATTGTTGCTCAGTATAGACCATTGAGGGTTACCACCGACTCTTTAGGAACCAAATACTCCGACCCACAAGGAAAAAATCAAAAATAATTTCTGGATGATGACTAAATGCTTAAGTTTGTTATTTATTGCAGAGCCTCTGCTAACACATCATTACTATTATTATTAATTATTAATTTTATCTTAACTGTGCATTGTTTTTAATCTTCTGGACACTGAAATTAAGCACAGAACCCCCAATCACTTTGTCATTTAAAAACTCAACTTCAACTCACTTCTTAAGTTTTCTTTTTTAATAAGATGGAAATATCTTCAGCAATGTCAGCAAAAAAGAAACAACAACAGAAAAGCAGCCTTTCTTTGTATAATACTGCTATGAACAGAAACTGACTAATTCTGGACTGAAGTTTGGACATATGTAGTCCTTCAGTTGTGCCGCATGTTTAACAGACTGCTAAATATCTAACACATATTCTCTATATTAGCCTCTGACACCAGTCTGATTGTGCTATAAAGTTACAGTAATATATGCATTTGAAATGTAATTTTCACAATTGTACTGAGTCCATCAAATACATTATATAATATCTCAAAGTTTAACCAGGGATCTTTTAAATTTATATCAAGTTCTCCTCTGTGGAAGTAAAATTTAGTCAATGTAAACTTGAAGTGTTTTTGTTTGCCTATCCATTATACAAAACATACAGTATGGCTATACTATAAACTAAAAGTGTTCATTATCGTTTTTTCCTCCTGCAGTTGTGTTCTTTTTTTATGGTTTTGGGGCAATATGTAAAGAACCCACTGTTTTTTTCCATCTACATTAAAGCTACAGTGATGGAATAAAAGTCATGTAATATGTAAACATATACACAGTCTATGTGTTAAACTTTATACTGCTGAAATAAACAATATCAACACACTTTGTTGTTCTTTATTTGTATCCATATGTGTTGTACAGCCAGCAACTTGTTTAAATAGAAGAATACAGTGTTAACAAATGTTTGTGTATATATATATATAAATGTCTGTGTGTACAGACTGGCTGCGTAGAGAAGACAGGCTGGGTGGACTTAGAGCAACATTTCCTACTACAAAGTAGCACATATGAAGACATTAGAACAATATTCTTTGCAAAAATTACATGTAAGTCCAAGATTTTGATCCACTCTCTGACCAGATTAAAGTGAGAGACAACCAACACAACAGCACAGAGTTTACCTCCTATGAGCTCACATTCAGCCTATTTATTACTCTTACTTAACTTCTACTTTATTTACTTTTTACTTTTTATTCATTATTACTTATTTTGAATAAATAGATATTTTTTGTTGATATGTATGTATATATGTATCTATTTATCTTTCTATCTTTCTAGCCTGATATGGCCAATGCGTAGGCCCACAGAATGACTGTAGGCTATGTAATGTGTGTAAAATGATTAGTTGAACTGCTTTGACAACAACATCTTTGTTAATGCTAATAAAGCTATTTGAATTGAGCGAGAGAGAGCGAGAGAGAGAGGTTCACTTTGACGACAGTTAACGACGCTCGTTTTACGGCACCTGAGGATATACGGCACTTTGCCTGCTGAAACAGCACCACAGGTGTTTCTTCCTCAAACCTACCTGCATTTCAGCTTTAAGGCTATTTGGAGTACCAAAAATGAAAAGGGGTAAAAACTAAAAAGAGAAGTGAGGGGACAATTTTGTTTTTTAGTTAGCGAGGCGACGCAAACAAGAGGAGGACTGAGGAAATATGGTTTACGGTCAGTTAAAGTGCGGTGCTAGCCGTTAGCATGCGGTTAGCAACGGACTTCACCTAAAAATATTCACAATTTAGGTGATTTTTTTATGAAAAACCCTCGTGATTCGTTTGATTGGCGGACCCTTACGGATTAAAAGGATATAAATAATGGAGGAATGGGCACATTTTGGACTTCATAACCACTACAAAGGTAAGAAATCACCACCTTTTTTTTTTTTTTTTTTTATCTCTCTTGTTTACCATGCCGGTAAATCTAAACGTATTAAAGTCTGCTGCTCACAGTTTCCTTAAAATTAGCTCAACCATTGAACTACGGAGAACATGACCGAGCTAACGATGTGTAGCATGTTCATATTGTCCAAAGTCTGAATATTCATTTTAGTATGTGGCTTAGCAGTTTGAAGGTGCAGTTTGTAAGATTTGATAGTACTGGTATTATCAAGTACTAGTATTATCAGTTGGATTTTGTCCGTTTGAAGATGCATTCTATGTATTCTACTCTGATTTTATTTTATTTTTATATGCACGTTGTATTATGTATTTTATGTGTTTTGATGTGAAGCACTTAATTTCTTACTTGTAAAGCACATTGATTCTGCATGTCTTGTATGAAAGGTCCTATCCAAATAAAGTTATTATTAGAGGCGTCTAACTAGCAGTGAGGATTGTAGATTCATTCTTCAGTAGACAGGTTGACATTAACCCTCAAAATTGTGCAAATCGAAAATTTAAATTTAAAATGTGCCTAATGGAAACGGGTCAGTTTAGAAAAAACTCACATTTATCAGAATAAAGTTTTTGTACTCGCATGGGGTGATATTTCAGGCTATTTGAAAAAGTCATATTTTGCAAAACTGCATTATAACACTTTTTTACCTGTATAGGTCACGTAATGCTATGGCTATGCGCCTGTTGGTAGGAACTGGCTCCCTCATGATACTCTCACATGTGGCCGCTTTCAAGTATAAGGGGCTTGCCTTTCCATAATTGCATAATATAATAATAACAGGCCTCGCTTTCAATAGGAAATAATGATGGTTAGTGTGGTGGCTGCAATTGAATTAAACCTGCTGATGGTTTGAACATCTATCGCTGTGCTTCTTGGAATTTTATTTGGAGAGGAAAAGTCGCATAACATGGTGAGAAAAGTCGCATAACATCACTCTGTGGGAACGCAGTCCTCTTGCAATTGTGTTTTTTTTGACATTTCAAAAAAATCACTTTATATTTGTGTCAACCTGTAATGCGAACACGCTTAGTGTTCATGACAGTTTTACCATTACAAAAATTATCTGGAGAGGTCTCCTCCTCTCCAAAACAAACAGAAACTGCGATTTAACTTGGTAAAACATGGGATAAAGTTGTTTCATGTTAAAAAAAAAATTTGAGTTCTCCTCTTTGGGTTCTCAGAGATGGGCTGGCAGCCCAGCACCTGCTAATGTATCCTCACATTATTTTTTCCTCTGATGACTTCCTACTTCACAATTTAATGTTGAAAATACATTTCATAAATGTCCAATACATGTCCATTTGTCTTTAGATGTTTAGTTATTCACATTTGAAAAGTGAAAGTTTAGTAGAAGTCTAGTCTTAGCCTAGATGAAAAAGTAAACCGGATCTGTGTATATGACAAAAGTAAACATTCATTATGCAAACACAGAGTATGAGGATATAGTATCAAAATATAATCTAAAATTGGGCTATATGTAGCCCACATAAACTGGTCTATAACAGGATGTAAGCTTTGAGACAATTTTTAAATTGTGTGTGGATGTGCATGTTTTTTTTTTGTTGTTTTTTTTCACACGTGTGTCATATTCAACGTCATGGACAGGCTGGAAAACGGGTTAGTAAACATTAGAAAGCGGTATGGAGGCCAGTGAAAACTGAATGAGTGTGTATCTGAATGAATGTCGATCACATGTACACAAAAAAACCCAATTTTTTTCCCTAAGGTAGCTTTGCTGTATTTCAACCTTCCTCCAAGTAATCGGTAGCTTGCAGAGCCATGCTTTCAAAGTAGCTTTTCCATATGCGTGTGGTTGAAAAAATGGAAATTCCTGGATGAGCACAATAGTTTTACTGTTTTCTGAAAATTTCTTGATTTCTAAATACTGCATATGTTTAGACATAAGCTTTAAAATTTCAGATTAATTTTTGTGTTTCTCCCTCAGCAGCAGTTCATGTGTTTTGTGGTTGTTGTTGGTGGTTACACAGATAACACCAGCTCCTAGTGCATCATCTTATTTACCTCATTCGGACATGCATAGCCTCAATGAGCACAATACTCCCCCTAAATGCCAACAATGAGCCCATTCCTCATTCAAAAATCAACTGTGACATGCAACACAAAGGTGAAATTATGCTCTATCTAAAGTGTTTTCTACAAGTTTTACAACAGAAAACACCTCGAGGATTAAGACTAACTGGTTGGTTTAGTACAAACAGCAATTCAGGGGAAGAAAGTAGAAATAAAGTTGTGGGTATGTTGATCGGCATCAAATCATCAACCTCAGTTCTTTATGACAGTGGAGGCAAGTAGTGCAGTTGGTTTAACAGCAAAATAATCACACTGTGTGGTATAACCCAGTCGCCCCTGGTGTTTCCTGCAATTCGAGTTTCAACTGTTAAAAAAACAACAAAAAATCCCAAAGGATTGGTCACTGAGTTTGTCCAGCCCTCCTCCAGTGTGAGGTAATATTTGTGAACAGCACATTTGCTGTAAACACCTCTCACAGACCTTGGGTTCTCGGTGGTTCTGCACTCATGATGCTCGCCGGCGGCTTCCTCTTTCTCCTCCTCACAGGTAAGGTCTCTCTCATCCTCTCATTGCCCCTGTTACTCTGAATAATCGACAAACATCACTGTGAACAGCTTTGTTTTGATTTAATTTTTTACCAAGAAAATAATCGTTAATAGTTAAGTCTTTTGCTAATCAAGATTAACGTGGACTCAATATCTGAAAAGACGTGATGCTATTGAATTTTTAAATGTTATATGTGATGCTGTGAGAGCACCACTTAATAAATTTTATCCACCTTCATTGTTCTCAAATAGAAACAGAAATTTCAGAGAGATATTTTAAATCCCAGAAAAATAAACTGAAAACTGTCTGCATAGCCTGGGCTAAGTTAAAAATAATAGTTTTTTTATGGTTAGGCAGACTGACCAAATAGCTTTTTAGCTAATTGCATGTTATGATTTAATTAAAGATGTGTGATTGCAAAATTCTGGGAGAACTGTTGCCAACAGCTCTTTAAGGTGCTGCAACTAAATCAGGTTTTCAGACAGTTCTGAGTGCTGCTGGCTGCAATTGAATTATTGTGCATTTGGTCGTATAGCTGATGGATCTCAGACGGAGAGCCTATTTAGACTGTAAAACATCATTTAGTGGTCAAGAAGGTAAGCTGGTACTCCACATGCCTAAGTGCCAACATCCATCTGTGACCAAAAGTACCAGATATTATTGCAGATATTTGTGATAATGTACTCCAACTGCATAATTTATATACTGACATTCAGTTTTGGCTTTTGGTTTGATGTGCCACCCCAGTGGCGCCATATGGACAACCTATGAATAAGTTCAGGTCTGCTCTGAAGCCATAATTTAAACACTGAAAATCGCTATTTTTCTGCATTTCTTTCAACTGAAGATCACCTCTGTCATATCAACACATGTCTTCATGTTTTCAGGTCTGGATGGAGAGTCCTCTGAGACGGTGTGCAGTTATCAGGATGTTTTAAACTACCTGAACTTGACCAAAAACAACGAGCTATTCTCCATGACCCGGCCCGTGAAAGACTACAAAAACCCCACACAGGTGTCACTGGAGATACTTCTGTATGCCATTCTTGATGTGGTGAGTAACTAAGACTTGCTGTTTCTTGATTCATATAAAACTTTCAAATGTATTTGAGCGATGAAAGTTGTGTTGGCTGTGCTGCCATGCTCTCAGGTTGGAGAGATTTTCACATGTATGTATTTGCTTGTTTACAGAGAGAGATTGACCAGACATTTGTTCCTTACGTTTGGATTTTTATGGTGAGTTTTCTATCAGGAAAACAGCACTTGAATTTATCTTCGCTCCTCACTCTTTCGGGGTCGTATTACTGATTTCCTCCCTTGTTTTCCTCTGTAGAAGTGGCACAATGAACACATTAACTGGGAGCCAAATGACTTTTGTGGTATTGAGGCTGTTTCTCTTCCTACTGACGTTTTGTGGAAGCCAGACATAACTATTGAAGAAATGTATGTTCATGCACTCACACTCACAGTAATTACAGTAATTGGTGTAATAGGGCATCATGTTACTGTTTAGAAATAACAGCTGAAGCATTTGAATACCAAGACACTTTATGCAACAGTATTTAAACATGTTGCTTTTAGTTAAATTGGGAATATATCTGATTGTGTTATATAGGACAGAAAAGGACAAAGCGCCTCCAAGTCCTCATCTGACAATCTCCTCGACTGGTTTGGTCCATGTTCAGGACGACCAGGTGTTGGTCAGCACCTGCAGGATGCACGTTTACAGATTCCCCTTTGACATTCAGAGCTGCAACCTCACCTTCAAGTCTGTCATACATTCTGGTGAGCTGTCTGGTGAACATATATTGGACATTTCTTCTTTGTTAGCCCTCAAGGAAACCTCATTTTGGTTTGTTTTTTTAATCCCCCACATCAGATGCAGAAATACAGCTTGTTCGGCACATTAACTCTTCACAGGCCACAGAGTGGTCTCGTGAGGTGATGCGGACCCAGTACGAGTGGTTGTTCATCAACATGACGGTTACCAAAAAAAATGTCAGCATGTTTGACTTCCAGCAAGACGTGATGATTTACACTGTAAGTATTGCCGTGTGTTATGTGTCATGCTGTGTACAGATACGTAGAGGTGTGCTGACCTTTTTCATGGAAGATATTGAGACATGTCACAGTAGGAAAAGCACAGGTGGAAATAACAGTCAGTGGCGGCTGAGCTCCATTTAGATGCTTTGGTTTAAGGGCCCTTGTGTTGCACATGATGATTGACGGTACATTGTCATGGCTTACTGGGACACTTGAACACAACAGAGCCATTATTAAAAGTACAGTGTATAATGATTTGCTGCATGCTCCAAATTAATAGGGGGTTGCATTTTACCTCCAAGCCAACTACTAACCAACAACAGAGAAAAAAAAAATCAAACTGCTAAAAAATAATTGGAATTTGGACCTTGAGATTTACTTTTTAGTTTTTTTGTATTTCAGGTGAAAGTATTGTACTTTTAAAATTCCACAAGCATTAAGTAACAATTAGTTATTATTTAGTTCATAGATTCAAACATGAAATCTCAAACCTCATGAAATATTGCCAATATCTTTTAATCTTTTCCTTTTTTTCTGTTCTTTATTTTCTCTACATTTATTTCCTTACTTTCTTACGTGAACTGATTTTAAAACATGAAAATCCCTATAATTAGAGATAATTGGTTGTCACCGAACATTATGTGCTGTGTACTGCACGGTTGCTTTAGTTAAGCCTTTCTCAGATGTGCAAGTGCAGGAGTCAGAACATCAACCACCTGACCCTTAATATCATTTCACAGATCACCATGAAGAGGCAATCGCTCCTGTACATCGTCAACTTTTTGCTGCCCATCCTGTTTTTCTTTTTTCTGGACTTGGCCTCCTTCCTGATCTCAGACTGCGGAGGCGAGAAGCTCAGCTTCAAGGTCACTGTGCTGCTGGCCGTCACTGTGATGCAGCTTATTCTCAATGAAATTCTGCCTTCCTCTTCAGACAGGATTCCACTTATAGGTAAAGAAGACTGCCTCACACAATCGCAAGACTTGTGACTGTGTAAAATGAACTAATCTACAGCCGCATCGCCAACACTACGAGGCTGTAAAGCTGTGTTCGGCACGGTTTGGCATATTTAGCACTTGTAAGCAACCTGCTTTTTTAAGACACATAAAAGCTTTCAAGCTTGTGAGTGGGGTATTTGCTGATTTTATGTCATAGAACAAAATATGAAAGTCTCTTAAACTTGATTCAATTACAGACCTTATTTCAGGCATCTAACCAAAACCACTAAATATTAAAGTCTTGCCTTTATTGTAATGCATTAATTTGAGCAGGAACAGCACATATACTGACTCAATGTGTAAACATTTGTTTGCATTATCGATGTTGCTTTTTCCCTTCAGTGGCCTACTGCATTGGGATTTTTGCTCTGATGATGCTGAGCCTCCTGGAGACGATTTTGGTGATGTATCTGATGGAGAAAGACTCTGCATACAAAGACGAGTGCAGAGGTATAGAAGCTCCTCTGTTATAATTTTACTGATATTGTGATGTCCACATTTAGATACTTCCTGAATAGTTCTATAAACAGATTCTATATATATATATATATATATATATATATATATATATATATATATATATATATATATGCAGTGTTGATCACCCACGTTTGAACGTGGAGAGACGGAAAGCATCGGCGGAAATGTAGTCTCAGAACCCATCGGCTGTGGTCGAACAACTTGTTGGCTTTATATTAATTTTTTTAATATTTGCAATTATCTGCTCAAAGTGATTAGTCGAAATGCAAGTCTTGGCTTAGACATCAGCTGGCTCCACCAGATCAGCCCAAAATATTGCCCCCCACCCTTTATTGTCTGATGATGACCAGTGGGTTCTGAGATTGTTTTCCGAATACAATGAACCACGTATAATTATACATTCAAATACATACTGGCTCTTTTGTGTCTAATATTTCCCTCCAGAGGAGAAGAAATCGACTCTGTGCGCTTGCAGCAGTGACATGTCTGTTGATGAAACACCAATTACACTGCTAAAGGTTGGGATTAATTTGCACTTTCAAGGACTAGTTCAGCCAAAATAAAAAAAAATAAAAAACTATAGTTCCTCAAAGACAGTTGTACTATCTTTGGCATTACTTTTAGATTTGGGGATTTCATCTCAGACATTTCTTTTGTCACCTGATACCTCAATGACTGAGAACTGAATGTGAACACATATCTGACTACATCAGAACGTGATAGAAAGCAATTTTTTTACAGTGTGGTCTGACATTTTAAATTCTTACCCCTCTAAATATATACTATGCACTAAAATTGGCTTGTAATCATGCTTATCAGCCACTGACTTCTTAACCATCTCTGCAGGGTAGCAGCAGCCAAACGACAGAGGAATCCCATGCCTCAGATGAACTGAAAAATGTGGTTAAAACGCTGGCTGTGCTCCTCAACAGCAGGAACGATGAAGAGAAGCCCGGCTACTGGACCAGAGTGACTAAAACAATCAACAAAGTTTTCTTCATTTTCTATGTCATAGCTGCCAGTTTGTTTTTAGTCTGTATGTTTTTCCATTGGACTAGTGAACAACAATAATGGTGCTTCATAATGACACATGACTGAAATATAGTTCCCCTTGTTATTACAAGCAAGTCACAGAAAGGGTTCAGGGGAAACCTGGCCCTGCGTATTATATCCTGCATCATCAGAGCTCTTTATACTATGCAGTCAGTAATGTTTGCATGTTTTGCACACTGCTGCTATCTAACATGTATACTCAGTATAATCGGTAAAGATATGCCATTAGGTTGTAGATTAACATGCCTTTGATTTGTGACATGCACACTGATGGTGCTGTTCCACCACTACATCCAAAATATAAGAATATTAAATAATATTACAAAGGATGCATGAAGATCAAGATAAACAACAATACTAACATGAAGTCACTAAATCCCTGTCCTTGTCCATTGTCAACTCAAAAGTTAATAACAGCGAAGCTGTAAAAGCATGTCACAGTAAAAAAAAAAAAACCGATCCATCCTGCTCTCAAAGACAGACTGGAATAACCAACGCAGTCGTATTCCATATTTGTTGGTTAGCAGGAATATAGCGTAACATGGAGGTGAACGCAATGCTCTATTTTTTTTAAATATTAAGTGCAATTAAAATATTTTAACCCTAAAATCCACGAATAATTGTGATAAAAAATAACGAGTTCAGCATTGATCAAAATAATCGTGATTATCATTTTGGCCTTAATCGAGTAGCTCTACCTGATATCAACACACGTTTCTTCATTGGGAACCTTCAGGGAAAACTCTGCCAAAATGCAGCTTGTTTGTCATATCAGCTCTTCACAGGCCACAGAGACGTCGTGAGGTCTTGCATGCATGTTTGACTTCCAGCAAGATTATTTATATACAGCATGCGAGAGTGTGCAAACTTTTGGAACTTAGGACCCTAGGAAAATAGGTACACTCCTAATCTCCCCACAGGCGACAAAGTGTCTGGTAGCTTTGTTGCATTACTTGTGATCTAGTTACAAGACTAATGAGATATAAGAGGGGAAAGAGGATTAGTCATTCAATTTGCCCATCCCTTTTTCCAGCACAAAGCAGTGATGTAACAGCAACAAACATTTCCAGACAGCACAGACAGAACATGGATGCTCATTTACTTTGTAGACCTCTCACAGCCAAGATGCTTGCAGGTTTACTCTTTCTTCTCCTCACAGGTAAGCTGGAACAATTAATGCATGTAGGTGAGAAAAGCTCTGAAATTTGGCTGTTATTATTTAATGACTATTTCCTCGTCATTCCATTTTCTTCTTAATTTAGTCAGTCAAAATTGTTTTATTTTTTTTTTATATTATTAAAATATATCATGGTAAGAGTTGGGAGGCTGGGTTACACTCACTGATTTCTAACAAGTTTAAATTCCAAGGTTTTCAAAGTTGTGTCAGCATTTTGAAAAAGAAAAAAAAAGGTGTGAATAGGGTCAGTTCAGAAACTTACAGAAATCTTGAAATTTGTGTTTTCAATACAATACAGATGAATGGAGTTTAGTTTGTATTGCAGCGTGAAAAATAATGTAAAAAAATATTAATATTAGCAATAACTCTTCCCAGAAACTGTTCGGTGTGGTCTGCAGATAATTCAGAGTAATGGGTATACTGCTCCTGAAAAGAGACAAAGTTGATTTTTTTTTTTAAAAAAAAAAATGCAATCTCAAGATAACAAAGCTTGTTTTCTCTTGACGTCTTGTTAATTTATGATGAGAAAACAACTTTGGCTTTTCTGTTTGTCAAGGTCAAGCTAAAAGTGAGCACATTTAATCATACTGCCTTGGAAAACATGAAATGTGAGTTTATCAAAATAATATTGAATCTAAAGAGCTTTATGCTCTTTTTCTGTCAGGGGGAATTACCTTCAGTTACTCGGATCAACCAGAGCTTCATGATGATCAACAAAAGTCCAATCAGACCCTTGAGGAAGGTATGTACAAAATAGAATCACTCCGAAAGGTCACAGCAACTGTATGTTTATGTTTACCCTTAAGTTTAAATACCAGTTAAAACTATGTATGTATAAGGATTACTGGATACAGTGCAGGAGGTGGGGCCCGGTTACTCATTGCCGTATAAAGACAAAAAATTTGGCTTCTCTGGTATAAAATATCACCAGAAGCTTCCATATTGTGAGGCGTTTATATTTTTCAAAGGAAAAAATGTTGGAAGATGAGATTAGATTTCAGGATTGGATCCTTAGAGAGCTTTTGCCCAAATTTAACAACACTTTAAAGCGCTACAGTTGAATCAGGGTAAGACCTGTATACTCTTTCCTGTCAGGTGGAAGTCCCTCCAATCACTCAGAACAGTTAGAGCTTCAACAGAACTTCAGTCAGAGCTCTGAGAAAGGTAGGTACAGCAAACAAACACCCTAAAGGGCACAGTAACTATATATGTGTATGAAAGAGGTGTTGGTTGACTGAATACCGAACGCATGACCTTGGTGATTTTGAATGAATGAACCCTAAAGCACTGGTCTAATGGATGCACAACTCCACAGCTTGTACCACGAAAACAGGAAATATGGCGACTGGTCAATGAATGAAATACACTCATTGACATGCCACTTATTTATTGTTAGTTGCTTAGAATATTACTCTTTGACTCAACCGAGGAGCTCTGTATATGAGTAGATAATGGGTGGTGTTGATGGGTCAGGCTGCCCATCAGCACTATACTGGGAGTGTTCGGATCCGGGTGTAACCCGGAGGCATGAAATTGAAAGTGCTCTGTACTTCATTAAGTATTGTTCTCAAGACCTCCTCCATGACAGTCTGAGATCCAAGGGTGGTGTGTCGAGCGGGTTTGATGGAGCAGATCTCATACTCCTAAGAACTCCCAAAGTGTAGTGGATGTGGGGGATTGAACTGGAAGTGGATTTGCTGACAGGCGAGTTGTGACTGTAGAGATGGTGGTGGGGTAATTAAAAGCTTCTTTGAGTTTGAATCTGTCACCTTTTAAGTTCACATCTTGGCAGGACAATGGTTCGAAGGGCTTTCCTCATCTTGCAATAAAGCAATGGAGTGCCATCAAGAATGATTTCATATACTGGCTGGCAGATCAAGGTGCACACCAGGAGTTGATATGCACTTAAATAGTATTGATGAGGTAAGGCCAGAAGCAGTCCATACTTTTGGAAAAGAATCGTGTTTGTCTTGTTCACCGAAGTCTCTCAGGTCCTGGATAGCCAAGCCAGCTGTCAAGTCCTGGATTATGAGTTTGGTGACGTGATGGTTGGGGTCAAGCACTAGTGATGCACCTGAAACTAAATACTTTATTCCAGAAAGCACAAATAATGCAATGAAGACAAATAATTCAAAACTAATTCAAACTTGTGTCTTGATGTTTTTACTGTAGACGGGGAGTCCTCTAAAAGTAGCTGTGGTTATCGAGATGTTTTAAAGTACTTGAACTTGACCAAAAATGAGCTGCAGACCATGACCCTGCCTGTTAGAAACTATAAGTCGTCCATGAAAATACAACTTGCTGTACTACTCAATGGCATTCTTGATGTGGTAAGTTGTTGCAATTATTATTTCCTCCGTCATGTCGGTGACATTGGTTCCTTTTTTGTGTTTGACTGTGATGTAACAGGATATCCAAAAAAACACGTTCTATCTGCTGGATAGTTATGCCATGGGCCAGTAGTTAGTTTTAAATGTAGTTAGTGTTTAAATGTTGTTTTTTTAGAGCACCACTATCTGGCCATTGATGAAGCACTACATGTTTGTCAAATTTTCACACATATTTTTTGCTCATAGAAAGAGAAGGACCAGAAATTTGTCTCGTACATCTCTACATTTATGGTGAGTTCTTGCTGAAGAAGAGAGCACTTTTATATTGAATTAATTCTTGTCTCCCTCTGTCGGAAATTGTTGGGAAATTTAAATTACTTTTATTTAAATGTATTTTTCCTTTTGCTTTTCCTTTGAAGTTTTGGAATGATGAATACATTCGTTGGGACCCTGACGACTTCTGTGGAATTGACACGATTTATATTTCTACTGAAGCATTGTGGAAGCCAGATCTAATTATTGAACAGATGTAAGTCTGAATGTATACATGCTCCCGCATCCAGTTATGCTGTAAAATTTAATAACATGTAAAATTCAGTTCAAAGTATACATTTACTTATTCTCATATAGGATAGAGAAAGGCGAAGCCCCTGGGAGTCCCTATCTTATGGTCACATATGAAGGCAGTGTCGTTTTTAAGAAGTGCATGGTGGTGGTCAGCACCTGCAGGATGCAAGTTTACAGATTTCCGTTTGATGTTCAGAGCTGCAACCTCACTTTCAAGTCTTCCATACACTTTGGTGAGATTACAACCTGTTGTGTTTAAAAGTTTTATAAGTTCTTGTTGTTACTGTTATTTTGTGTTCTCATGCCTAAGTCTGAATGCATGTGTATGCTTTAAAGACTGTTACAATTTATTGTCACCTGAACACATATGCCATATATATATTTTTTTTTTTACGTCACATTTTTATTTTTATCTTTTACTGCAGATGACGCACTACAGATTGAAGAGGTCCACAACTCTTCAGTAACCTCAGAGTGGTCTCACGAGATGATTCAGACTCAGTCCGAGTGGGTGTTCATTGACATGATCGTCAGCAAGGAAACTGTCAATCAAAGCAGCGTCATTTACACTGTAAGTACTTCTGGATGCAGTCATTCAAAGGTGGAGAGTAAACTATTGTAAACTGTATTGTAAACGATTTTCCACTCGTGTTTCTTAGTCTTTGACAAATGGAAACATCAGCCAACTGACCAGTGTTGTCGTGGTAGTTGATGAGGTGGGTGTACCATCAGGTATATAGTTAGGTTACCCATCAGGAAGTGGGTTATCTCTCTGACTTATTCCTATTCCTTTTTGGATGATAGATGGGTAAATTTAAACAGTCAGATATCTTCCAGTACACCACTGCATCTAACACTTGAACATCTGATTTGCAGATCATCATGAAGAGGCGGTCTCTTCTTTACGTGGTTAACTTCCTGCTGCCCATTCTGTTCTTCATGTGTCTGGACTTGGCCGCCTTCCTGATTTCGGACAATGGGGGCGAGAAGCTCAGCTTCAAGGTCACTGTGCTGCTGGCCGTCACTGTTATGCAGCTTATTCTCAACGACATCCTGCCTTCCTCTTCAAACAAGATTCCACTGATAGGTATAACTGCACTTCATATGTGCCATAATATCCCACACTGACCCAGTGCCTGGTTATTTGTCCAAATTAACGATGCTGCCTGCCCCCCATGCAGCGGTCTACTGCATCGGGACGTTTACTTTAATGATGCTGAGCTTAATGGAGACGATTGTGGTGATGCATCTGGTGGAAAAAGACTCTGCATCCCAAGAAAACGAGGCAGATAAAGACCAAAGCGTGTTTGAGGACTATGGAGACCAACAGAACAAAGTCTGTTGTAGAGGTGAGATTCACAACAACAGATGGGGTCTATACAAAATTTTCACTTGTGTGATTTTGAATTTGTACTCACAATGCTGTGTGTAATGCATCTTTTCAGAGGTCAAGAAATTACACTGTATGAGTATCTGCGATGTGTCTCCTGGTGAAACTCCATCTGAGCGGCCATCAGTGACCGAACACGTGAGAACTAAATTGCACTTTGTAAAACATAATGTGTGTGTGTGTGTGTGTGTGTGTGTGTGTGTGTGAGTGAGTGTTTGCATTTACAACAACCAGAAACATATGAACAGCTGGTTAGGCAAAAACACACAAATTAATTTTTTTATTGAATGCCTCTATATACAATTGTATTGAAAACTTTACTCACTATTCAAGTATTAATGTAGTTCAACTACCAGTAATTTACTTCAAAATGTAGTTAAACTGTTAGTATATTTATGCGTAAAATACACTATTCCTAACTTCAAAGCAGGCAAAGCGTTACTGATAAGAAATATCTGTTTGATTTTTTTTCTCTGAAAAGTCATAGGACACTAAAACACAATACATAATAATATATATATACACAATAATAGCCAAACTTGAAAAAGCTCTTCATGTAGTGTAGTGTCAGTGCAAAAACCATTCACTGCCCTCATAGAATAGAGAGCTCTGACCGGAAAGAGTGATCAGCTAATTATTCACTCTAATTTAATCGAGAAGTTTCCTTCTGCGATAATGGCCAGTTTCCACCCATCAGTTTGAGATTTGTGCAGTTAATGGTCCAATGAATTGCTTTATAAATCTGATATGTTTATAAGCTCTAAGTCATTCTGGTTCGTTTTCTGCCCCGTATCTCACTGAAGATGCTGGTCAGAAACCTATTTATTGAGAACAATAAAGTAAGCGCTAATTTAGATTTCTAAGTAAATAAGCAAATGTTATTATTTGATCATATATGGCATTTTATTGATAAGCTGTAATCATGATATAGATAATATGGTGCCCTCCAAGTTTGTGTCTTATGTGATTATGATGAAAGATGCTGGACGTAAAAATCTCTGCTATTGCTAATTACTTGTTTTGGGGCAAAGTTTGAAGAAATCTGCATGGCTAGATTACAGTTGATACAAATATCTGAATATCAGATGTAGAAGCTGTATTCATATAATCATTTTATTTAACTAAAGTTTATGCAACTAATTTTTCAGGTTAGCAGCAACCGACTGACAGAGTGCCATGACTCGGAAAAACTCTCAGATGAGCTGAATGACGCGGTGAAAACTATGACTCTGGTCCTAAACAACAGTACGGAACACAGGAAGCCCGGCTACTGGACCAGAATGACCAAAAAAAATCAACAAAGCTTTCTTCATTTTCTATATTATAGCTGCAAGTGTGTTTTTATTACATATTTTTATCATGTGGAGCACTGGAGAAGATAAAAACCCTGATATTTCTGAAGACTAACAATTCATTCTGCAGGTAGAGAAGCTACAGAGTGTCCAAATTTGGTGTCACTAACTTGAGTCATTGACCAGACACTTTATTCTTCCTCCCTGGCCTACATCTAAACCTAACAAGTGGTTTGATTTGTACATCATGTTTGCTGCTTTAGAGCTGATGGTCAAAGGTGTACTTGGCTGTTCAGGTAGTATTTAATCCTTCAGTGGTATTGATAATACACACATCTGCTGTTTGCATGTTACGCACAGTGGTTCACATCAAACGCACACGTTGTCTTGTAGTAGTCTGGTAAACTAAAATGCAATCAAGAGTTAGACTAATGTCTATGTTATGTAATGAGTCCAATCCTCAATACAAATTTTAGAAAAGAATTATGCATGCAGATGTTAACAAATTGCATGCAATCCTATACAGTCCCCCTAATTCCCCTGAAATATATAACATTATGTTAAGAAAAAATTGAATAGAAAATATTTTACTAGGAAACATGCAGTTAAGTGCAAGCAGATTCATAACATACAGGATCTCACAATTATTTTGTTTCAACAGAAATCTTATCGTAGCTCTTTGACATTGCCAGCACAACATGGCTTTTTATGTAATGAGTCAAAAGTGCAAATATTTAAAAAAAAAAAAATATATATATGCATGCAGATGTTAACAAATTGCTCGTATAGAATATTTAAAAAATCCCTTAAATATAAAATCCTCAATACAAATTTTAGAAAAGAATTATGCATGTAGATGTTAACAAATTGCATGTCGCCCTATACCTTTAGAATGTTGTCATTTGGGCAGTCCTCCTAATTCCCCTAAAATATATAACATTATGTAAAGAAAATATATATATATATATACAATACAGTCCTATATGGCACCTTGAATATATTTCACCAGGAAACATGCGGTTAAGTGCAAGCAAATTCATAGCATACAGGTTATCACAACTATTTTGTTTCAACAGGATTCTTGTCTTAGCATTATTAATTGACATTTCCAGCACAACATGGCAATCACTGCAGCAGAGGTCTAGGTATCCTGACTGTCAGTCTCAAGCCAAAATATTCAAAGCAATACAGTCCTATATGGCACCTTGAATGGTTCCATGTAGCAATATATGATAAAGGTGCTCTATATGTATAAGGTTCCTCAATCATCATGAGCCAAAGAGACACTTTTTTGTACTATTTAGCGCTATTTTTGCCCCACAAACATTTCCTTTTGTCGACAGTTTGGAGAAGTGTGGACTCAAGTCACATCACTTGGACTCAAATTTAGCTCATGTCACAAATTTGATGACAAAATCAGAAAGTATTGCAACTTAACTTGGACTGGAACACCTGTGACTCGTGACTTAATTATAACTTGAGCCTTTTGACTTGTAAACACTTTATTTCTTCCCCCCAAGACAACTTGGGAAGAGACGTTTATGACTTTTTTCCAATATGAGATAAGGGGTAATACAACAAGACAGGACAGAAAAATGCAAAAAGTATGTTGTTTTTAATATTTGTCTGTTACTAAAGTACATTCTCACAGCTAGGTTTTTTTTATGATTAAGTTCAGTCGTACTTTTTTTAACAATGAAATACAATTTTAAAAAGCATTTGGGGGTTTAGTAAATAAAACATATTAGTTATCTTTCTAAAATGGCATAACAAATAATAAAGATTTCATTATGACTTTAGGACTAGAAAGTAAAAAGTGTAGTACTTGACACTTGACTCTGGACTTGAGTGAAAGTCCTGAGACTCGTGACTTGGTCCCACCTCTTCCAGTCTGTAACACAGGCTTTCTGTTAAAGATTTGTAGGAATTTGAGTGCTTTTACTGCATTGGCTCCTCTGGAGCCACAGAAGTCATTCAACAACAAAGTCAGCCACTTCCCCTTATAGAGATAAGTCAGCTTTGACGTGTGAAACTATTCCAGTGTCCCAGATATTCTTTGAAAATCATCTTTAACACGAGTTCACTGTAATGATGTGTTACTGTGATCCTCTTTCACATCTATACTCTGCTTTATGTATACACTGTCCTGAAATCTGCTCTCTATTCTGAGGATATTAATCAGACAGTTTGAAAAGTAGAAATAAACAATGAAAACAAAACCTATTCTCTCTTAAATTATTTTAATGTGTGGCATTAGAGTTACCAAAGCAGCAACCTTCAGAAAGTTAAGACCAAAACAGATTCTTCTTTTCTTGGCTTGGTGACATAGCAAGGTCACATGTCACTGTGACAGTAGTGCCCTATCACGTTTCAAGCAAGGTCTAATTCATTAAAAGTTACAAAAAAGCAAAAGAAAACAGAAAACAACACATTCAACATGCTATGCTTTCCAATGCCTCATCCATTAATTGCATATTTCACCATGAGAACCATTAGAATATAATCAAAGTGTATACGTATATGCAGTGCAAATATAACAGAAGTTAAGATAAAAATCCAGTCCGTGGGTGCAGGCAGTTCCTGGCAGCTTTGTTGCATTATATGCAGCTTCATTACTAGAATAATGACGTGAGTAAGAAAGGGCTGGTCATTAAAGGAGCCCATCCCTCTTCCAAGACAAAGCAATGACATAACAGTAAGAAACGTTTCCAGATGAAGCAGAGATAACATGGATGCTGAATAACGTTGTAAACCTCTCAAGATGCTTACAGATTTGCTCTGTCTGCTCCTCCTCGCAGGTAAGCTGGAACAAGTCTGTGTGGTGCATGCAGGTGAGAAAAGCTCTATGGTTTGGTTGTTATTATTTATCAATTATTATTTTCCTGATCATTCTTTTCTACTTTTTTAATGGAGTTTATCAAAATTGTTATATTTTTTACTGTGTCGTGATATATCTTTGTAAGAGCCAGGAAATGTTTGCTGATCCTTTGTTCTGTTACTGACAAAGCCCAGTATCCACCACAAGCTTTCAAAAATAACATTGAAAACCTTAAATTTCAAGGTTTTCAGAGTTAAAAAAACCAAAAAAAAAAACGTGTATGAAAAGTAATGCGTTCATATACTTACAAAAACCTTGAAATTTGTATTTCTCCCCCAATACAATGGGGGTTAATGGAGTTTTGTAATACTCACAGCATTAAAAATAAAACAAAAAAATATCAAAATCATGCAAATTTGCAAAATTGCAAATCATTAAATTACAACTACCTGTCCTGAAACCAAAAAATGTTGTCAACACTTTATAATGCAGTGTAGGAAACCAGGAAATGTATGTGCATGGAAATAATATTGAATCTAAAGAGCTCTGTACTCTTTTCTGTCAGCTGGAATTATCTCCAGTTACTCAACGCAACCAGCACTTCCTGATGATCAACAGAAGTCCAATCAGAGCTTTGAGGAAGGTATGTACAGGAAACAAGCACTTTGACTTAGTGCACAGCCACTTTACAGCATGTGTTAATATTTGTTCCTATAACCTTTACTATGGAATCTAAAAAATAGTTAAAAACATGGGTGTTCGACTTCCTGTGTGTAAAATCTCCTGGATTTTCCACATCATGTCTGTAATGTGACTTCCTCCACCCAAGCAGCTAATTGCAGATTAAGCCCTCCACTAACTTGAATTGGATAAAAAGATTTAATCTTGCAGCTCTCTTAGACTTTCAAAATGTTATTGGACCGAATGGAGTCCAGCTAGTGATACGGATCATTTATTGTAATGCTCAAAAACATATTCACTGATTTTCAGATTTCACCCCCACAATGTAAGTCTACGGGGAAGAAGTGAGCGCCATGGCATCACATGACGCAGTAATGACAGTTTGGCAATGATATCAGACTGGCTTTAAAGCCAGCACTTCTCCTGGGGGATTGCTTAAAAATGCTGATTCACTAAATTTGATTTAATGGTCCTGTTTTCAAAGGGAGAAAAATATGTTAAAAAATAAGATAATTAAGATTTCAAAATTGGGTTCTTGGCTTTAACCAGCAGTTTTACAACATTTTAAACTGCTGCAGTTGAATTGCGGTGTGACCTGTTTACTCTTTTCTGTCAGCTGGAAGTCCCTCCAATTACTCACAACTAGAGCTTCAGCAGAACTTCAGTCAGAGCTCTGAGGAAGGTATGTACAGGAAATACTCCAAAAATGCAGAGTAATTTGATGTGTGTATAAATGAGATGCTGGTTTACTGAATTCCAAACATGTAAGGTCAGCGATGATGAACCCTTTGGCCCCTAACCCCTTTTGTGCTGGTTTTATGGACGTACAGTCTCCACAGGTTGTCTGTTAAGTACAGGAAAGAGGGTCATTGGTCGGTGAATCTAGGACACAGACACTCGTTGACATGCCACAGCAACTCCTTGATTTTGTAGTTGTAGGCATCTGCTCTTACATGGTCCTTGGAAAGGCGTTTTTTCAGTCCCACGCATGTAACCCAGCACTGACTCCTTCGGTGAATGCCATCCATCTACCAGAGTTTAGTCACTGAGGAGTCCAGAAGATGGAGTCAGGATCTGAGGGGGGTTGGATTAGTGCTTTGGCAGGGCCTTGATGCATTCAACCAAGATGTTACCAACAGGGTCACTGCAAATCCAGCTTGAAGGACCATATAAATGAGGTGTTGATTGACAGAACATCAAACATATGACTTCAGTGATGATGAATGCAAAACTCTTAACAGAGAAGGTGTCTTTTTGTCTTTGCTGTAGATGGAGAGTCCTCCACCAGTAACTGTAGTTATCTGGATCTTTTAAAGCACTTGGACTTGAAGAAAGATGGGCTGCGCACCATGACCCGGCCTGTTAAAAACCACAAAAAACCCCTGCAAGCAGAACTGTCTGCAGTACTCTATGGCATTATAGATGTGGTAAGTGGGTGCTCAAAATTACAATTACAGTTAGTGTTTCTTCTGTCATGTGGGTTATTTTGGCTCCATTACTGTTTTAGTAGCATAACAGGATATCTATAATATCTGTAATATCACACTCTATCTGCCCGGTAGTTAGGCCATGGGCTAAAGAGCTGGTGTTTAATTTTGGGGGTTTATAGCACCACCATGCGGCAAGTTATAATTTTGCTTTACATTAAAGCTGTTTCTCGTCAGTGCGGTGGAAAATTACTTTGCAGAAATACAGAAAATTAACATTAAAAAAACAGCATTTTGTCCCATCCCTAATATTAGCTTTAGTGCTGTTTATTTCCTCGTAGAACTGACGCTGGTGAGACTGTTCAACACTGTCACATGAACTCTCTTTGCAAACTTGTTGCAGCTTGAATGAATGCAGAATTTGAAGAGCTTTATGACAGATGCCAGATGTCTTGCTACAAAGATTTTCACACATATTTCTTTGCTCACAGAGAGAGAAGCAACAGGAATTTGTTTCATACATCTGTGTTTTAGTGGTGAGTTATCTCTGAGTGAAAAAGCACTTTTTGATCAATTAATTCCAACCTGTCACTCTGTCTGTTGATAAATGCATTTTTTACTTTGTTTTTTCGTTATAGAGTTGGAGGGATGAATACATTTATTGGGATCCTGACGACTTCTGTGGAATTGAGATGATTTATATTCCTACTGAAGTATTGTGGACGCCAGATCCAATCATTCAGGAGATGTAAGTTTGAATGTTTGCTCTCACATCCACATGAACTCACCACAGTGCGACAGTATTTTACTGAGCACAGTGTATTCAGAAAGTATTCAGACCGCCTTCACTTTTTCTTATGCTATCATTGTTTGCAAATATTTCCCTAGTAATTAGTCTTCAGTCACCCTAAAATGAAAAAGTGAAAACAGTATTTTAGAATTTTTTTTCTAACTTATTAAAAGAAAAAACAAAAATATCCCATTGATAGAAGTATTCAGACCTATTTTCTTACATTTGATCATCTTTGAGATGTTTCTACACCGTCACTGGAGTGAACTTGTCAGTTTAACTGAGTGGACATGACTGGAAGGAGCGCAACGATATTAACTCTGTGATCGGCAGATAGACGCACCTTATTGTCAGTTTAGCAAATTTACTTTAAACTAAAATAAAAAACATGAATACACATCAGCAGGTGCTAGGCTACAGCTGCTCATCTCCACTAAAGCCAAACAGCATTAGAGAAGCACTGTTTTGTAACACAAATTGCTTCATTCGGTGTTTTTTTACTGGGTTTAATCACCTGGTCTATTTGTTTTGGAGAGGACGAGACCTCTGTGGATAATTTGGCTCCGGTTAAAAAAACTCCTGAATATTTGGATCAGAAATAAAGTGAGCACAAATAAGCAGGAGCTGGGCAAGCGACCCATCTGCGACATGCTGAATAGCATAGGAGAATCACATATTCATATCATGACACTGCTTTATTCAGTGTTTAATGGTTTAAATGACCTGGTATGTTTTTTTATTTTGTTTTTTAAAGAAAAAGACCTCTAATTAATAATTGATAATTGGGCTCCTGTTGAAAACCTCCTGAACAACGAACAGTGAAGGGATTCAAACCGGACGAAGTTTCAGTCCGCAGTCATCACCACTAGATGCCATTAAATACCCCTAAATCGTGCACACTGTGTTTCAAATATAATGTAACAATTAAATCCCTGACTTAATATGAACAGACCAAACTTCTGAATTTTGGACTCAGCTGAGAGATTATGGTTTAATCATAAGACATACGTGTGTTTGCTCTCATATAGGACAAAGAAGGACGAGGGCCCTCTGGGTCCTTATCTTGGCGTTTGGAATCAGGGTTCTGTCATATTTAAAAAGTACATGGTGGTGGTCAGCACATGCAAGTTTCAACTTTATAAATTTCCCTTTGATGTTCAGAGCTGCAACCTCACTTTCAAGTCTGCCATACACTTAGGTGAGATTGTAACCTGTTGTTATTTGTTCTTATGTCTTTTTGAGTTGCAAATGCATCTGCATGTTTCAGTGATCTTTGCAGTTTCTTGTCACCTGAACTCATTTAAGAAGGAAATCTTTCAGTTTTATTTTTATCTCCCACCTCAGACACATCGATACAGTTTGACATCATGTTCAACTCTTCAGACACCACAGCGTGGTCCGTCAAGTTCATTCAGACCCAGTCAGAGTGGCTGTTCATCAGCATGACCGTCAGCAACAAAACCTTCCAGTACCAAAGCAACATCATTTACACTGTAAGTATTTCAGGAAACAGTCACACAGAGGTGGAAAGTACATGTTCTGTTTTCCACCTCTGTGTGTCACGAGTTCTTTTCATTTCAGAGAAACGTACTGTTCTCTCACTCCACAAATGATTTCAGACAGCAATAATTTATAGATAAAACATTCAGTGATTCAACATGAGGGGCCGTATTTCCATGTGTGTTGTCTGAAGTGATGCGCAGAGAGGAGAAACCTGATCTTTGTGAACTCAACTTTTTTCAACATTTTCCCGATGTCGGTGAAACCTCATTTCTACCCTTCCTTTGTCATTATTACTTTACCCAAGCAAATGATTTCAGTCTTATTACACCACATTAGACATAGGCAGATTGGGAAATATTACTTTTTTTATTTTTATTTTTTGGACTGCACACCTGCAATACCCGTGTGTGCTTCAGTTTAGCCTGTGATCAGTGGTGTAGTGGTAATTGATAAGGAGGGTGTCTCATCAGGAATTGAGTATGCTCCTCTATATTCCTATGGCTTTTTGGCTGGTAGGTGGCTTAATAGTAAAGAGCCACATACCTGCGTGAACCTTTCAATGCATCACTGCATCTGACCCTTAAACACCATTTCACAGATCACCATGAAGAGGCGGTCTAATCTCTACATTGCCAACTTCATACTGCCCATCCTGTTCTTCATGTGTCTGGACTTGGCCTCCTTCATGATTGCGGACACTGGGGGCGAGAAGCTCAGCTTCAAGGTCACTGTGCTGCTGGCCGTCACTGTGATGCAGCTTATTCTCAATGATATTCTGCCTTCCTCTTCAGACAGGATTCCACTTATAGGTAAAGAAGCTCATTACTTCATGGGAATGTCCTTCACATGAGTACAAACATCATATACTGACTCAATGCCGGGTTATTTGTTGATATTAACGATGCTGCTTGCTCCATGTAGCGGTCTACTGCATTGGGATGTTCAGTCTAATGATGCTGAGCCTCCTGGAGACGATTGTGGTGATGCATCTGATGGAAAAAGACTCTGCCCCCCAAGACAATGAGGCAGATGAAGACCAAAGCCTGAGTGAGGACTGTGGAGAAAAACGGAGCAAAGTCAGCTTCCACAGCTGTTTTAGAGGGAAAATGTCGTCTGATCGGCTGCAAGTGGCCAAAGAGGTTAGAATTAATTTGCTCAGTTTTAAGCTGGTAAGCTCTCAGTTAAGTACATGAAAAAAGTATAGTATTATAATACATTTTAAGTTTGTTTGTTCCGTGATTATAATGGATAATGTTGTACGTTAACTTGTCAGGTATTGGGGCAAAATTTAAAGAAATCTGCTTTGGTAGATTTGAGTTGATTCAAAAATGTGAATGGCAAATGCAGCAGCAGCATTAGCATAATCAAGTTATTTAACTCCAGTTTATTAACTACTTACCAATTTTTCAGGGTAGCAGCAGCCAACTGACAGAGGAGTGCAATGACTCTGAAAAGCTCTCAGATGAGTTGAGTGAGGCGGTGAAAAGTCTGACTCTGGTCCACCTCCCTCAACTCTCAGATGAGCTGAGGGAGGTGACTCAGCTCCTCAGCAGCAGGAAGGAACACAGGAAGCCCGGCTACTGGACCAGAATGACCAAAAAAATCAACAAGGTTTTCTTTACTTTCTATATCATAGTTGCAAGTGTGTTTTTATTCCATATGTTTATCATGTGGAGCACTGAAGAAGATAATAACGCTGATATTTCTGAAGACTAACAATTCATTCTACAGGTAG
>NC_056481.1:7619096-7641616 GCF_008729295.1 Plectropomus leopardus
TCACCCACGTTTGAACGTGGAGAGACGGAAAGCATCGGCGGAAATGTAGTCTCAGAACCCATCGGCTGTGGTCGAACAACTTGTTGGCTTTATATTAATTTTTTTAATATTTGCAATTATCTGCTCAAAGTGATTAGTCGAAATGCAAGTCTTGGCTTAGACATCAGCTGGCTCCACCAGATCAGCCCAAAATATTGCCCCCCACCCTTTATTGTCTGATGATGACCAGNATATATATATATGCAGTGTTGATCACCCACGTTTGAACGTGGAGAGACGGAAAGCATCGGCGGAAATGTAGTCTCAGAACCCATCAGCTGTGGTCGAACAACTTGTTGGCTTTATATTAATTTTTTTAATATTTGCAATTATCTGCTCAAAGTGATTAGTCGAAATGCAAGTCTTGGCTTAGACATCAGCTGGCTCCACCAGATCAGCCCAAAATATTGCCCCCCACCCTTTATTGTCTGATGATGACCAGTGGGTTCTGAGATTGTTTTCCGAATACAATGAACCACGTATAATTATACATTCAAATACATACTGGCTCTTTTGTGTCTAATATTTCCCTCCAGAGGAGAAGAAATCGACTCTGTGCGCTTGCAGCAGTGACATGTCTGTTGATGAAACACCAATTACACTGCTAAAGGTTGGGATTAATTTGCACTTTCAAGGACTAGTTCAGCCAAAATAAAAAAAAAATAAAAAACTATAGTTCCTCAAAGACAGTTGTACTATCTTTGGCATTACTTTTAGATTTGGGGATTTCATCTCAGACATTTCTTTTGTCACCTGATACCTCAATGACTGAGAACTGAATGTGAACACATATCTGACTACATCAGAACGTGATAGAAAGCAATTTTTTTACAGTGTGGTCTGACATTTTAAATTCTTACCCCTCTAAATATATACTATGCACTAAAATTGGCTTGTAATCATGCTTATCAGCCACTGACTTCTTAACCATCTCTGCAGGGTAGCAGCAGCCAAACGACAGAGGAATCCCATGCCTCAGATGAACTGAAAAATGTGGTTAAAACGCTGGCTGTGCTCCTCAACAGCAGGAACGATGAAGAGAAGCCCGGCTACTGGACCAGAGTGACTAAAACAATCAACAAAGTTTTCTTCATTTTCTATGTCATAGCTGCCAGTTTGTTTTTAGTCTGTATGTTTTTCCATTGGACTAGTGAACAACAATAATGGTGCTTCATAATGACACGTGACTGAAATATAGTTCCCCTTGTTATTACAAGCAAGTCACAGAAAGGGTTCAGGGGAAACCTGGCCCTGCGTATTATATCCTGCATCATCAGAGCTCTTTATACTATGCAGTCAGTAATGTTTGCATGTTTTGCACACTGCTGCTATCTAACATGTATACTCAGTATAATCGGTAAAGATATGCCATTAGGTTGTAGATTAACATGCCTTTGATTTGTGACATGCACACTGATGGTGCTGTTCCACCACTACATCCAAAATATAAGAATATTAAATAATATTACAAAGGATGCATGAAGATCAAGATAAACAACAATACTAACATGAAGTCACTAAATCCCTGTCCTTGTCCATTGTCAACTCAAAAGTTAATAACAGCGAAGCTGTAAAAGCATGTCACAGTAAAAAAAACCGATCCATCCTGCTCTCAAAGACAGACTGGAATAACCAACGCAGTCGTATTCCATATTTGTTGGTTAGCAGGAATATAGCGTAACATGGAGGTGAACGCAATGCTCTATTTTTTTTAAATATTAAGCGCAATTAAAATATTTTAACCCTAAAATCCACGAATAATTGTGATAAAAAATAACGAGTTCAGCATTGATCAAAATAATCGTGATTATCATTTTGGCCTTAATCGAGTAGCTCTACCTGATATCAACACACGTTTCTTCATTGGGAACCTTCGGGGAAAACTCTGCCAAAATGCAGCTTGTTTGTCATATCAGCTCTTCACAGGCCACAGAGATGTCGTGAGGTGATGCGTTTAATCAACATCACAGTAACCAACAAAACTTTCAGCATGTTTGACTTCCAGCAAGATTATTTATATACAGCATGCGAGAGTGTGCAAACTTTTGGAACTTAGGACCCTAGGAAAATAGGTACACTCCTAATCTCCCCACAGGCAACAAAGTGTCTGGTAGCTTTGTTGCATTACTTGTGATCTAGTTACAAGACTAATGAGATATAAGAGGGGAAAGAGGATTAGTCATTCAATTTGCCCATCCCTTTTTCCAGCACAAAGCAGTGATGTAACAGCAACAAACATTTCCAGACAGCACAGACAGAACATGGATGCTCATTTACTTTGTAGACCTCTCACAGCCAAGATGCTTGCAGGTTTACTCTTTCTTCTCCTCACAGGTAAGCTGGAACAATTAATGCATGTAGGTGAGAAAAGCTCTGAAATTTGGCTGTTATTATTTAATGACTATTTCCTCGTCATTCCATTTTCTTCTTAATTTAGTCAGTCAAAATTGTTTTATTTTTTTATATTATTAAAATATATCATGGTAAGAGTTGGGAGGCTGGGTTACACTCTGATTTCTAACAAGTTTAAATTCCAAGGTTTTCAAAGTTGTGTCAGCATTTTGAAAAAGAAAAAAAAGGTGTGAATAGGGTCAGTTCAGAAACTTACAGAAATCTTGAAATTTGTGTTTTCAATACAATACAGATGAATGGAGTTTAGTTTGTATTGCAGCGTGAAAAATAATGTAAAAAAATATTAATATTAGCAATAACTCTTCCTAGAAACTGTTCGGTGTGGTCTGCAGATAATTCAGAGTAATGGGTATACTGCTCCTGAAAAGAGACAAAGTTGATTTTTTTTTAAAAAAAAATGCAATCTCAAGATAACAAAGCTTGTTTTCTCATGACGTCTTGTTAATTTATGATGAGAAAACAACTTTGGCTTTTCTGTTTGTCAAGGTCAAGCTCAAAGTGAGCACATTTAATCATACTGCCTTGGAAAACATGAAATGTGAGTTTATCAAAATAATATTGAATCTAAAGAGCTTTATGCTCTTTTTCTGTCAGGGGGAATTACCTTCAGTTACTCGGATCAACCAGAGCTTCATGATGATCAACAAAAGTCCAATCAGACCCTTGAGGAAGGTATGTACAAAATAGAATCACTCCGAAAGGTCACAGCAACTGTATGTTTATGTTTACCAGTTTAAACTATGTATGTATAAGGATTACTGGATACAGTGCAGGAGGTGGGGCCCGGTTACTCATTGCCGTATAAAGACAAAAAATTTGGCTTCTCTGGTATAAAATATCACCAGAAGCTTCCATATTGTGAGGCGTTTATATTTTTCAAAGGAAAAAATGTCGGAAGATGAGATTAGATTTCAGGATTGGATCCTTAGAGAGCTTTTGCCCAAATTTAACAACACTTTAAAGTGCTACAGTTGAATCAGGGTAAGACCTGTATACTCTTTCCTGTCAGGTGGAAGTCCCTCCGATCACTCAGAACAGTTAGAGCTTCAACAGAACTTCAGTCAGAGCTCTGAGAAAGGTAGGTACAGCAAACAAACACCCTAAAGGGCACAGTAACTATATATGTGTATGAAAGAGGTGTTGGTTGACTGAATACCGAACGCATGACCTTGGTGATTTTGAATGAATGAACCCTAAAGCACTGGTCTAATGGATGCACAACTCCACAGCTTGTACCACGAAAACAGGAAATATGGCGACTGGTCAATGAATGAAATACACTCATTGACATGCCACTCATTTATTGTTAGTTGCTTAGAATATTACTCTTTGACTCAACCGAGGAGCTCTGTATATGAGTAGATAATGGGTGGTGTTGATGGGTCAGGCTGCCCATCAGCACTATACTGGGAGTGTTCGGATCTGGGTGTAACCCGGAGGCATGAAATTGAAAGTGCTCTGTACTTCATTAAGTATTGTTCTCAAGACCTCCTCCATGACAGTCTGAGATCCAAGGGTGGTGTGTCGAGCGGGTTTGATGGAGCAGATCTCATACTCCTAAGAACTCCCAAAGTGTAGTGGATGTGGGGGATTGAACTGGAAGTGGATTTGCTGACAGGCGAGTTGTGACTGTAGAGATGGTGGTGGGGTAATTAAAAGCTTCTTTGAGTTTGAATCTGTCACCTTTTAAGATCACATCTTGGCAGGACAATGGTTCGAAGGGCTTTCCTCATCTTGCAATAAAGCAATGGAGTGCCATCAAGAATGATTTCATATACTGGCTGGCAGATCAAGGTGCACACCAGGAGTTGATATGCACTTAAATAGTATTGATGAGGTAAGGCCAGAAGCAGTCCATACTTTTGGAAAAGAATCGTGTTTGTCTTGTTCACCGAAGTCTCTCAGGTCCTGGATAGCCAAGCCAGCTGTCAAGTCCTGGATTATGAGTTTGGTGACGTGATGGTTGGGGTCAAGCACTAGTGATGCACCTGAAACTAAATACTTTATTCCAGAAAGCACAAATAATGCAATGAAGACAAATAATTCAAAACTAATTCAAACTTGTGTCTTGATGTTTTTACTGTAGACGGGGAGTCCTCTAAAAGTAGCTGTGGTTATCGAGATGTTTTAAAGTACTTGAACTTGACCAAAAATGAGCTGCAGACCATGACCCTGCCTGTTAGAAACTATAAGTCGTCCATGAAAATACAACTTGCTGTACTACTCAATGGCATTCTTGATGTGGTAAGTTGTTGCAATTATTATTTCCTCCGTCATGTCAGTGACATTGGTTCCTTTTTTGTGTTTGACTGTGATGTAACAGGATATCCAAAAAAACACGTTCTATCTGCTGGATAGTTATGCCATGGGCCAAGTAGTTTAAATGTTGTTTTTTAGAGCACCACTATCTGGCCATTTATGAAGCACTACATGTTTGTCAAATTTTCACACATATTTTTTGCTCATAGAAAGAGAAGGACCAGAAATTTGTCTCGTACATCTCTACATTTATGGTGAGTTCTTGCTGAAGAAGAGAGCACTTTTATATTGAATTAATTCTTGTCTCCCTCTGTCGGAAATTGTTGGGAAATTTAAATTACTTTTATTTAAATGTATTTTTCCTTTTGCTTTTCCTTTGAAGTTTTGGAATGATGAATACATTCGTTGGGACCCTGACGACTTCTGTGGAATTGACACGATTTATATTTCTACTGAAGCATTGTGGAAGCCAGATCTAATTATTGAACAGATGTAAGTCTGAATGTATACATGCTCCCGCATCCAGTTATGCTGTAAAATTTAATAACATGTAAAATTCAGTTCAAAGTATACATTTACTTATTCTCATATAGGATAGAGAAAGGCGAAGCCCCTGGGAGTCCCTATCTTATGGTCACATATGAAGGCAGTGTCGTTTTTAAGAAGTGCATGGTGGTGGTCAGCACCTGCAGGATGCAAGTTTACAGATTTCCGTTTGATGTTCAGAGCTGCAACCTCACTTTCAAGTCTTCCATACACTTTGGTGAGATTACAACCTGTTGTGTTTAAAAGTTTTATAAGTTCTTGTTGTTACTGTTATTTTGTGTTCTCATGCCTAAGTCTGAATGCATGTGTATGCTTTAAAGACTGTTACAATTTATTGTCACCTGAACACATATGCCATATATATTTTTTTTTTTACGTCACATTTTTATTTTTATCTTTTACTGCAGATGACGCACTACAGATTGAAGAGGTCCTCAACTCTTCAGTAACCTCAGAGTGGTCTCACGAGATGATTCAGACTCAGTCCGAGTGGGTGTTCATCGACATGATCGTCAGCAAGGAAACTGTCTACAATCAAAGCAGCGTCATTTACACTGTAAGTACTTCTGGATGCAGTCATTCAAAGGTGGAGAGTAAACTATTGTAAACTGTATTGTAAACGATTTTCCACTCGTGTTTCTTAGTCTTTGACAAATGGAAACATCAACCAGCTGACCAGTGTTGTCGTGGTAGTTGATGAGGTGGGTGTACCATCAGGTATATAGTTAGGTTACCCATCAGGAAGTGGGTTATCTCTCTGACTTATTCCTATTCCTTTTTGGATGATAGATGGGTAAATTTAAACAGTCAGATATCTTCCAGTACACCACTGCATCTAACACTTGAACATCTGATTTGCAGATCATCATGAAGAGGCGGTCTCTTCTTTACGTGGTTAACTTCCTGCTGCCCATTCTGTTCTTCATGTGTCTGGACTTGGCCGCCTTCCTGATTTCGGACAATGGGGGCGAGAAGCTCAGCTTCAAGGTCACTGTGCTGCTGGCCGTCACTGTTATGCAGCTTATTCTCAACGACATCCTGCCTTCCTCTTCAAACAAGATTCCACTGATAGGTATAACTGCACTTCATATGTGCCATAATATCCCACACTGACCCAGTGCCTGGTTATTTGTCCAAATTAACGATGCTGCCTGCCCCATGCAGCGGTCTACTGCATCGGGATGTTTACTTTAATGATGCTGAGCTTAATGGAGACGATTGTGGTGATGCATCTGGTGGAAAAAGACTCTGCATCCCAAGAAAACGAGGCAGATAAAGACCAAAGCGTGTTTGAGGACTATGGAGACCAACAGAACAAAGTCTGTTGTAGAGGTGAGATTCACAACAACAGATGGGGTATATACAAAATTTTCACTTGTGTGATTTTGAATTTGTACTCACAATGCTGTGTGTAATGCATCTTTTCAGAGGTCAAGAAATTACACTGTATGAGTATCTGCGATGTGTCTCCTGGTGAAACTCCATCTGAGCGGCCATCAGTGACCGAACACGTGAGAACTAAATTGCACTTAAAAACATAAATATGTGTGTGTGTGTGTGTGTGTGTGTGTGTGTGTGTGTGTGTGAGAGTGAGTGTTTGCATTTACAACAACCAGAAACATATGAACAGCTGGTTAGGCAAAAACACACAAATTAATTTTTTTATTGAATGCCTCTATATACAATTGTATTGAAAACTTTACTCACTATTCAAGTATTAATGTAGTTCAACTACCAGTAATTTACTTCAAAATGTAGTTAAACTGTTAGTATATTTATGCGTAAAATACACTATTCCTAACTTCAAAGCAGGCAAAGCGTTACTGATAAGAAATATCTGTTTGATTTTTTTTCTCTGAAAAGTCATAGGACACTAAAACACAATACATAATAATATATATAATACACAATAATAGCCAAACTTGAAAAAGCTCTTCATGTAGTGTCAGTGCAAAAACCATTCACTGCCCTCATAGAATAGAGAGCTCTGACCGGAAAGAGTGATCAGCTAATTATTCACTCTAATTTAATCGAGAAGTTTCCTTCTGCGATAATGGCCAGTTTCCACCCATCAGTTTGAGATTTGTGCAGTTAATGGTCCAATGAATTGCTTTATAAATCTGATATGTTTATAAGCTCTAAGTCATTCTGGTTCGTTTTCTGCCCCGTATCTCACTGAAGATGCTGGTCAGAAACCTATTTATTGAGAACAATAAAGTAAGCGCTAATTTAGATTTCTAAGTAAATAAGCAAATGTTATTATTTGATCATATATGGCATTTTATTGATAAGCTGTAATCATGATATAGATAATATGGTGCCCTCCAAGTTTGTGTCTTATGTGATTATGATGAAAGACGCTGGACGTAAAAATCTCTGCTATTGCTAATTACTTGTTTTGGGGCAAAGTTTGAAGAAATCTGCATGGCTAGATTACAGTTGATACAAATATCTGAATATCAGATGTAGAAGCTGTATTCATATAATCATTTTATTTAACTAAAGTTTATGCAACTAATTTTTCAGGTTAGCAGCAACCGACTGACAGAGTGCCATGACTCGGAAAAACTCTCAGATGAGCTGAATGACGCGGTGAAAACTATGACTCTGGTCCTAAACAACAGTACGGAACACAGGAAGCCCGGCTACTGGACCAGAATGACCAAAAAAATCAACAAAGCTTTCTTCATTTTCTATATTATAGCTGCAAGTGTGTTTTTATTACATATTTTTATCATGTGGAGCACTGGAGAAGATAAAAACCCTGATATTTCTGAAGACTAACAATTCATTCTGCAGGTAGAGAAGCTACAGAGTGTCCAAATTTGGTGTCACTAACTTGAGTCATTGACCAGACACTTTATTCTTCCTCCCTGGCCTACATCTAAACCTAACAAGTGGTTTGATTTGTACATCATGTTTGCTGCTTTAGAGCTGATGGTCAAAGGTGTACTTGGCTGTTCAGGTAGTATTTAATCCTTCAGTGGTATTGATAATACACACATCTGCTGTTTGCATGTTACGCACAGTGGTTCACATCAAACGCACACGTTGTCTTGTAGTAGTCTGGTAAACTAAAATGCAATCAAGAGTTAGACTAATGTCTATGTTATGTAATGAGTCCAATCCTCAATACAAATTTTAGAAAAGAATTATGCATGCAGATGTTAACAAATTGCATGCAATCCTATACAGTCCCCCTAATTCCCCTGAAATATATAACATTATGTTAAGAAAAAATTGAATAGAAAATATTTTACTAGGAAACATGCAGTTAAGTGCAAGCAGATTCATAACATACAGGATCTCACAGATATTTTGTTTCAACAGAAATCTTATCGTAGCTCTTTGACATTGCCAGCACAACATAGCTTTTTATGTAATGAGTCAAAAGTACAAATATTTAAAAAAAAAAATGATGCATGCAGATGTTAACAAATTGCTCGTATAGAATATTTTAAAAATCCCTTAAATATAAAATATTTTAAGTATTAATTATACAGTTAAATGCAAGCAAATTCAAAGCATATAGGTTCTCACAACTGTTTAGTTCAAACAGGAATCTTATCTCTTTTAAATGACATTGTCTCAAAATAATCACTGCAGCAGTGGACAATGACTTGGTCCCGTCTCTGCCAGTTTGTAACAAATGGTTTTTGTTAAATTTTGTAGTAATTTGAGTAATTTTCTCTGACTCGGCTGCTCTCAAGCCGCAGCCGTTATTCTTTATTTAACTGCGCAGCAGAATTAAAAGAAACTTAATTTAAAAAAACTGGACAGGTGTCCCTTAACACTTCAACAACATCTTTATTGTTCTGCAGCCTTAAATGTGTTCTTCTTACTGAGTTCACTGTAATCGTGTGTTTCTGTGGTGTTCTTTCACATCTCAACTCTGCTGTGTGTATACAGTGTCCTGGGATTAGCTCTCTGTACTGGCTCTGAAGAGATGAATCAGACTGTTTAAGAAGTAGAAATAAACAATGAAAGCAAAACCTTTTCCCTCTGTTTATTTAATGTGTGACAGTGGACAGTGACAGCAAACCAAAACAGAGTTACCGTGGCAACCTTCAGAGCTGAAAAATAAAGCCAACGAGGAAGTTTCAAAAACTGCAGTTCCTCAAATTACAAATGCCCATCATTATTGCAGAAATTAAGATGTTTACACCCTCCAGCTGTAAATGTCTGACTAAAGGGATTTATTTTAAATAACTTGCATTTACATTTTATTAAGGTGCAGATTTATTTCTGCTGGCAGGGATGCTTGAGTAACAGGCAGTGTGTCAGACGCTCGCTGCTTTACAGCTCCAGCCTTTTATCCAGAAATGGTCACTTCTGGCTCCGAGAAAACAAGATGATGACAAACTGAAGTTAAATTAAAGCACCTTGTGGGGCAGCATTACTGAAAAAGGAAAAATTATAGCCAATCATTGAAATCTGTCACATAAAATACACTAAATTATCAATTTGAAACCGTGATTAATAATTAAACTAATAATTATAATCAAATTGTCCATATTTATAGTAAATACTGAATGATTTGGAGATCTTGACACGTTAGTTGGTGATTTATTCACTTTCATGCTATATTAAAGGGGAAGCAATTCCTAATGCAAATGTATTCATAAAGAAAAAAAGCAAAATAAACACAGAATTCCTAACTATTCAGTATTAATAAAAAAAAGTGTGAGTGTGTATATGTGTCAGTGTGTGTCGGTGTGAGTGCAAATTGTCTAACAACATGGCTACGAATGGCCACTGAGGTCGGGGATGTTTTGCCTCACCATGTGTGGTCGCTCAAAAAGAGAAAGGCGCGGGAACTTAAACTTCTCTCTCTGTTTGCAGTTGTGTTGAAAGTCAAATTATATGAGTATATGTATGCGATTTATAGTGTTAAAAGCTGCTCAGGTTAGTAAAAGGGATCTTTAGTTGCATACACAGCTCTATATATCATAAGACAGCTAACATCAGCTTAGCCAGCTGACCAATAACCTTAATACAAATCGATCACAAAAGTCGATCATTGAAAAGTATTAAATGAAAACATGTCAGACATGACAAAAGACAGAGTTAAACAGTCTTGCTTAGCCTGCACTGTTGCTCTGTTGTTAAACCCAGTTGTTACTTTACCAGTGAATGGATTGAGGGAAGAGTTGCTTTGTGAAGAAGAAAAGGGGTCCCAGTGCAGTCTTTGCTTTCCTTAGTTTCCTTTTTTTCACTTGGAAAGTAAGCTTTCAAACCTTGTGTTTGCTAAAAGCGCTGACTGGGTTTTTGTGCCTTCTGGGAGCAGGTCACATGGAAGAGCTTTCTGCTGTGAGCTTAAAGGTGTGAAAGCGGGGGAGGGCGTAGCAGGTCCTCCACAACCCCGACCTTCCTCACATGGGGTCTAGGAGTGAGTGGGTAAAGGACAATAAAGGTTCTTCTTTTCTTGGCTTGGTTACATAGGCGGGTCACATATCCCCGTGACAGCGGTGCCTTATCACGTTTGAAGCCGGGTCCACGGGCGGGACTTGACACTGAGCTGTAAACACGCGGCATCATGGAAAGTTGAGTGCAAATTGTATTTCTTTCGACGATGCAGTTTTAGCCACCATATTCTAAGAGAGCTGAACTTAAGGGAGATATTTTACACGTTCAGTTTCAGTCCATACAAAATAACAAATCATATGTGAAGTTCACAGGTCCCAGTGCTATGTCTTTCATTTCATATAGTCGATGGGAATTATGGGCCGGAGAACCAAAACTCAGAGCTGAGGGGAGCTGCAAAACACAGTGATGATTCCTCATCACTAGAAGCGTTCACTTTACATAAGTAGTCTTAAGATTCAGTATAATCAATTATTAACAATTAACAAGAAATGAATACAGCATAACAGCACTGATTAGAGACGATATTGATCCTCTGCAGATGATCGAGAATGCTCTCATCTCTTTTGTGGTTTCAGAGTGATGAACTGCACAAATGGAGAGCTTTCAGACTGGTTCTCCTCAAAGTTGTTGATGGTGATGCACTTGGTTTTACAAGCTTTAGAGAGGAATTCATACTCTGCCTTACTGTAATTCCTCCACACACACAACCAGTTTTTGCATAAAGTAGACATGATTGTTAGATTGTCTGATTCACTAAAAGTTACAAAAAATAGCAGAGCAAAAGATAACAGAAAACAAAGTGTCCACCATGCTTTGTTTCCCAGTGCTTCGTTAATTTAGATATCACATTTCACCCTGACAATCAAGAGAATATAAACATATATACAGTGCAAATATAAGATACTAATCCAATCTGAGGGTGTTGGCAGTTCCTGGCAGCTTCGTTGCATTAGATGTGGTTCTGTTACTAGAATAATAAGATATAAGATGGGCTGGTCATTACATTTGCCCATCCCTCTGCCGGTACAAGTCATTGATATAACAGCAACAAACATTTTCAGACAAAGAGAGAACATGGATGATCACTAACTTTGCAGACCGCTCAATCAATCATGACGCTTACATGTCTCCTCTTTCTGCTCCTCCTCACAGGTGAGCTGGATCAATTCTGTATGGCGCATACAGGTGAGAAAATTTTGGCTATTATTATTTACTCATGATTATTTCCTGAGCGTTTGTGGTACATTGTTGATTTAATTAATCAGAACTGTTTTATTTTAACAGTGTCACAACATGACATGGTAAGAACCAGGTAAAGGTGGACTGATCCTCTGATTTGCTGTCACATTGCAGCACACTTAGTGTAAAGTGTTGCGTTAGCACACTTTAATTCCAGGGTTTTCTCAGTTGTGCCAAAATTACAGTTGTTAAAAAAAAATGTATTAAAGTGTATTAATACTAATTGCTCAGTTAACATACTTACAGAAATATTAAAATCTCTATTTCCACTCTCATACAACTGAGAATGGAGTTTTATGTGTAATACTTACAGCATGAAAATAAAACAAATATTTTACACAGTAGCAACTATGAATATCACTTCATAAAAATAGTAATAGAGAGTTTTTAGTGCAGTTAATTTGGTCAACTGACCCTATTTTACATTTTTTATGCGATTGCAAAACTGGAGGAGGTTTGCATGGAGGCCAAGGACGCCCATGCTTGTAATTATTTCTTAATGCCCTTATTTTAGAGTTAAGAATTTTGTTATCTTGACATAACAAAGCGCATTTTCTAATGAAAAAAAAATTTTTTTTGTCAAGATCACGCAGGAATTGAAAAGGAGTGGTTCACTTGATCACACCTGATTTCAGCCTTCAATATCACAGTCGTAGCTGTCATCCTGTGGATGAAGGCAGGAGAAGTGTTTGCATGAAAATAATATTGAATCTGAAGAGCTATATACTCTTTTCTGACAGGTGTAAGTGCCTCCAATTACTCAGAGCAACCGGAGCGTCCTGATAATCAACAGAAGTCCAGCTACAGCTTTGAGGAAAGTATGAGAAAAAGAAACACTCCAGTAATTATATGTATGAATAATCATCCTTCCACTAGAGCTGAGGGAGAAAGTATTTATTCCCTAATTTATTTTATTTTATTGGAAAAAATAGGATGTCAAAAAGATAAGATTAATAAGATCTTAAAATTAGAGCTTATGCCAAAAGCTTAATAAAAATGTAAAATGCTATGAATGAATCAGTATACTTAAAACCTGTGTACTCTTTTCTGACACTATATCTATGAATATTCATCCTTCCACCAGAGCTGAGGGAGAAAATATATTCATTCACTAAATGTGGTTTACTGAAAAGTATTTATTCACTAAATTTGATTTACTGACACGATTTACTTTTTTATTTATTTATATATTTATGTTTGTTTATTTATTTATTTATTTTTTCAAAGAACAAAACTATGAATACAATCTTGAAATTGTGTTCTGAGAGAGCTTTTGCTAACAGTTTAATAAAGGATTAAACTGCTGCAGATGAATATGTATACACAAGACCTTTCTGTTCCTTGCTGTCAGGTGGAAGTGCCTCCAATTACTCAGAAAAGACGGAGCTTCAGCAGAACTTCAGCAGGAGCTCTGAGGAAGGTACGTACAAGAAACAAACAGATACAGAGTATTTATATCTCCAGCAAGTCCTCCAACCCATACGCCAACATGAGTCATTTGTTCCTACCCTCTACTGCAACCCACAGGAGCATTTCCTAATTTAGCGCCCTAACGCTGGACAACAGAGGCGCTTGTATATGATTGGTGCCAGTTGGAGTTATAAACATGTGGTTAATAAAACTGAGAGACCATAATTCAGACACGGTGCTTTGAAGCTCTAATTTTAAACAATATTTAAGTGTATCACACCTCCCCATTTATTTCCTCTTAAGATTAAGCTCTCATAGAAAATGTGTCTTGTTGTTTTTGTAGTAGATCGGAGGTCCTCCAGGAGAAGCTGCAGGGATCGGGATATTTTGAAGCACTTAAATTTGACCAAAAATGAGGAGATTTCAATGACCCGGCCTGGTGGTATTGAACCTACCCGGGTGACACTGGCTGTAGCACTCTATGCTATTCTAGATGTGGTAAGTGTTTGCTTGTAATTATAAATCATCATTATTATTTCTCTGTTGTGGAGGTTATATTGACTCTATTTTTCTGTTTGTAACATTAAAAAATATCACACAATCACATTGTATCTTTTGAAATGTTTGGTCAAGGAGCCAGTGATTAACTTGTGGTGTTTACAGTGCTACCATGCGGCCATTTATGAATTTTATCTCACATTAGTTTGCAAGGGTAAGCCTGCCAGGTTTGCTCTCTAAAAAAACAGACTATGAGCCAGCATCAATGTTACCATCGATTAAGCTTTTTATGTTTTGGCTTAATTTTGATATCAGTCAGACTCTTCATAAGGGGATTTTTGACCTTTTGAATTTGTTTTATTTTTGTTTTTTGGGCCAAGAATGATGGTTTTCTTTACAGTTTTCATAAAGTTGGTTGCCAAATTTTCATTGTCTGTTCGACACAAAGTACATGAACAACTATCAAAAAAAGTACTTCTCCATTTGACCATTAGTCAGCCAGGTTTGAGAGAAGCTCTGGGAATGGTCTTTTGCAACAGAAAGTTTGAGTTGGAAGTACATCAGCTGAGTTGGTAGTCCTTGAATATGTCCAAGGACACAAACCCACACTCACTGCTGAAAGACTGTGCCCATATGCAGCCCAGGCCATCCCAAAATAGTGTCTGAGTGAATGAACCTCTAGACACATTGAAGACTCACTGAGTGCATTCACACCTGTACTGGATGCTGCCCAAATCTGATCCAGTCACTCAGGTGTAAACAGGGTCACACAAAGGCACACACCTACTTATTAGTTATACCATGCTGCTAATGGTATAGTATAGTGGCCTTGAGGGCCAAAACACAACAACATTTATCAAAACACTAAATTTCCCAAAACACTTTAACAATTCCCAAACCACTACAGCCTTTCCCAGTTAAAGTGTTTTAGGAAATATTGCAGTTTTTTGGGAAATGCAGTGGTGTTTTTTGGCTTGATGTTTTGTTTTGACCCTCAGGGCCACCGTACACTTGCTAACTGACACTTGGTGCCATTTTTAGTTGAACCTTTTAGTTTTTTTAATTTAATGAAGCACATTTTTACATGCTTGGTGGAGCTGTTGACTCATTGTACTTGATTCTGCGTACACTTTATGTTTGTACTTGTTTTTAATGTCAGGTGTTAACTGAAGTGCCATTTGTTTGTTCATAGTATCTGACTCTTGTGAGCTCGTTCAAAACTGTCACATGAATTTTGATGTTTGCAAACTTGTACTAAATGCTGAAAAAAAAACTGTGACAGTTACCAAAATGTCATTTCACACATATTTCTTTGCTCATAGAACGAGAAGGACCAGGAATTTGTTTCTTACCTTTGGGTTGATACAGTAAGTTGTTTTAGATGAAAAAAAAAATCAAATTTTAATTAAATTAATTCCCACCTGTCACTCTGTCGGCACACTCAAATTTATTTTGTTTTAATCCATGCATCCCTTTTTTCCTCTGTAGATTTGGAAAGATGATTTGATTCATTGGGAACCTGAAGACTTTTGTGATATTAAGGAGATTTATATTCCTACTGAAGTATTGTGGAAGCCAGATATAATTATTCAAGAAATGTAAGTTTGAATGCATCCACAAACATTCACAACAGTAACTAGTGAAAGATCATCGTGTTAGTTTAGAAATGACATGTTTCGTGGTTCATTGCATAATTTCAGTGCATTTTGCATTAGGTTATGTTGTACAATATAATAATAACAATGTGTGGAATTCAGTTTAAAGCATACGTGTGTTTGTTTTCATACAGGACAGAGAAGGACAAGGCCCCCTCCTGTCCTTATCTTATTGCTTATCATCACAGTGAAGTCATATTTAGGAACAGCAAGGTGGTGGTCAGCACCTGCAGGATGCAAGTTTACCAATTTCCCTTCGACGTTCTGAGCTGCAACCTCACTTTTAAATCTGTCATACACTCTGGTAAGTCTGTAGTTCATTGTTTTTAAAAGTTTATATGTTCCTTTAATCTGTGTTTATGTTGTCATGTTTGTACGGTGGCCTTGGGGGTCAAAACATGATAACATTTCATAAAACACTTTACATTTCAGAAAACACTACATTTCCAGAAACACTGCAACAATTAACAAAACAAAACACTTAAGAAAATAGAATATTTCCGCACACGACAGTATTTTCCAAAACCCTAGAACATTTCCCAAAACATTACATTTTCCCAAACACTGCAAAATTTCAGAAAACAAAGTGACATTTCCGAAAACACTTCATTTACCAAACGTTACCTTACGTTACTTTATTGTATGTGAAGCACATTTAGCTGACATCTTATGAAATTTGCCATACAAATAAAGATGACTTGACCTTACTGACTTCTACACACGTACTATATATTTCTTTTTTATTAACCTTCAATGAAACCTCACAGTTTTATTTTCATCTCCAATCTCAGACAGAGCAATACAGCTTGAGAATTGGTTCAACACTTCAGTGGCGACAAACTGGTCTCACGGGTTGATACAGACCCAGTCCGAGTGGCTGTTCCTCAACATGACCGTCAAAAACCAAACCGTCAACAATTTTTGCTTTGTGCAAAGCACGATCATTTACACTGTAAGTATTTCTGGATACAGACACATGGAGGTGGACAGTAATCATTCTGTTTTCCACTTCACACAAAACAGTCGCTCGTGTAGCCTGGAACGATCTCTGCCTCAGACAGACATGGACAGAGAAGAATAGAGAACAATAGATAATAAAAAAAAACTATATTAAGTTACCCTCTACGGGACTCCACCTAGAGACTGCAAAAAAGGCCAGATACTCCAAACTGCTGCTCAGTGCATAAGCCTAGACAACAATCAAAAGCCATTGCTAATCTGTATATAAGGTACAATCCTGAAATGAGGCGACGGAGTCGTCTCACCTTTATGCCGCTATGGGAGAAAGTATTTGTATTGAAAGTGGCCGAAAAAATGTTGGCATATTACCGGACTCAAACATGCACACATAATACAGCAGCAGAGAGACGCTTTTAGCTTGGCAGCGCAGTTGGGGATGCATTTCAAACTTGCACATGCTTTGAGAATTTAAATTTTTGTTCATCTCACTTGTGCAGCTTTTTTGTGGCTGCAAAAGCCGCACACTCATTTGGTGAATTTGCCCTTCAGTGTAGAATTCCTACTCTTCCTCTTTTCTTAATATTTTACGTAAGTAAGTGATTTGAGTGCTTCTTTGACCACATTAGACACGGTCAGATTTGGACAGATACCCAACTGTTGCACTTGTTTTGTACTGCTGCATACCTTTGATACTTGTGGTTGCTTAAGTTAAGCCTTGTATAGATCAACTGTTTGACTCTTATCCACCATTTCACAGATCACCATGAAGAGGCGATCTGTCCTCTACATCGCCAACTTCTTACTTCCCATCCTGTTCTTCTTGTGTCTGGACCTGGCCTCCTTCATGATTTCAGACACTGGGGGTGAGAAGCTCAGCTTCAAGGTCACTGTGCTGCTGGCCGTCACTGTGATGCAGCTTATTCTCAATGAAATTCTGCCTTGCTCTTCAGACAGGATTCCACTTATAGGTACTGCTGGACTTCATATGAGCAGGAACATCATATATTGACTTTCTGTCTGGTTACTTGTCCACATTAATGATACCGCTTGCCCCATTCAGCGATCTACTGCATTGGGATTTTTGGTTTGATGATGCTGAGCCTAATGGAGACGATTGTGGTGATGTATCTGATGGAAAAAGACTCTGCATCCCAAGACAGCGAGGCAGATAAAGACCACAGCTGGAGTGAGGACTGTGGAGTAAAACAGAGCAAAGTCAGCTTCCACAACTCTTTTAGAGGTAAGATTCACTAAGTCTGTAGTTATGTTTATGATCTCAAAAGATAAAGTTTATAATCTTGTCAATTTGTGATGCAGCATAGAAGTTACTCCAAATGTCCACTCTAAATTATTTTTTCAATTCTCTTAACAGGCACACGTGAATCTTAAAATATAAAATGGTCAGTTGTGTAATTTTAAATATGGACTAACCATGTCGTTTATCTGATGCATCTTTTCAGAGGTTGAGAAATTTTACTGTGATGTGTGTCTTGGTGAAACGCCATCTAAAGAGGTTAGTATTAAATTACACTTTTTAAAACCGAATATGGAAAAAAAGCTTAAAAAAAAGAAAATCTGGTTTATTGCCAAGTAGATGTTGGACATAAAATTAAAAGGACGTTTCTTCCTGCAGAAAGGGTTCAGATAAAGTGTTAACATTGTGTTTTGTGGATTGTCAAATGATAAAGATGCTGTGTTTCAAAAATGACTTTCCTAATGAATTTTAATATATTTTTGTGACAGTCACAAACAAAACTCCATTCACTCTCATCATGTCCACAAAGTCCTTTTTTTTTTTGCTGGTGTGGGTTAGCCTTAAATAACCGGACACGTACAACACAGGTGTTTGTTTGCAATTCTAACTTAATGCGCCACCATTGAACTCCATTGTAGGTGAAGGCGGCAACAGTAAAGCTCTGCTATGAAGCTGAAATTAACAAATAAATCAGCCTCACAAGATCATGAAAACAAATCCTGCAAACCTATTTGCTAGGTGGAAAGGTGAAAAAAGACGGGGACGGTAAGGAACAGTTCTGTTGGTACCATATACAACTCGTCTTAATGGAAAAGCAAACAATTTGTACCGAACTGAACTGAACTGAACCTGACTGCTTGGTCAAAAAAGGGCTTCAGGCAAGTGGTGAGGGTGGAGTGAGTGAAGTCAGTGTTGGTCTTGGGGGAGAGGATGAGTTGAGTGTCATCCATTAAGCAGTGAAACTGGAAGCTGTGGTTTCAGAGGATCTTTTCCAAGTGGTAGCATGTAAAGCATGAAAAAGAGGGGACCATGCACTGAACCCTGGGGGGCGCCATGGATGACAGGAATTATGGACGATATGCAGTTGTTGATAGCGATGAATTGATGTCTTCTGCAGCGAGAGGACTTGAACCAGGAGAGAGCAGTGCCAGTAATACCAATGGTGAATTTGAAACATGTGATTAGTGTGAATTGGTTAATAGTGTCAAAAGCAGCGCTGAGGTAAAAAAGGATGAGTATGGCCATGAAACCAGGGTCCGAGGATGACAATAGTTCATGAGTGACTTGAATCAGGGCAGTCTCATCTTCAGTCTCAGTGAACAAATTCTACTTATCATGTGGCATTTTGTTGGCAAGTTGACATGGTATAGGTGGTATAATACTCTTCAAGTTTGTACATCCCATGATTATATTGGATGATGCTGAACTTGTTGAATATTAACTATTACTTGTATAAATGTGAAAAATCTCCATAGATAGATTACAACTGATACAAAAATGTGGATGTCAAATGTAACAGCTGTATAAGCATAATCATGTTACGTAATCACAATTTATTAAACCACTTCAGGGTAGCAGCAGCCAACTGCCAGAGGGGTGCCGTGACTCTGGAAAGCTCTCAGATGAGCCGAATGAGGCGATGAAAACGTTGACTCTGGTCCTAAACAGCAGGAGGGAGGACAGGAGGCCCGGCTACTGGACCAGAATGGCTCGAAAAATCAACAAAGTTTTCTTCATTTTCTATGTTATAGCTACAATTGTGTTTTTACTCTTTATGTTTGTCATGTGGAGTACTGCAGAAGATGATAGTGCCTGACTTGCGCTTTGGTGTCACTGACTTGAGTCACTAACAACACACTTAATTCTTACTCCGCTAGCCTATATATACGTAATTCTGACAGTCATTTTTATTTTTTACTTTTATTTTCTACTATTTTAAAGCTGATGATGAAAGGTGCACTTGGCTAATATTTAATCCTTCAGTGGTACTGATAATACACACATGTGCTATTTGCATGTTATATACAGTGTTTCACATCAAACACATTTTCTTGTTATATTCTAGTAAACTAAAATGCCTCAAAGAGTTAGACCTATGTCTCTGTTAAGTAATAAGTCCAGTCCACTGTACAAATACTGAAAAAAAATATGCATGGTGGTGTTAACAAATTGAGTGTAGTCCTCGATAAACATTTTGGGCAATACTTATTATTCATCCAAAACATATTGAAATAATTGTAAATATAAAATATTTTCACAATAAAGCGTGCCGTTAAGTGCAAGAAAAACAATATTTAGCTGCAATACTCTGCTTTTTGTATTCATGATGTCCTGCTCTATACTGGGTCTGAAGAGATGAATCAGATGCTTTGCAATGCAGAAATAAACAGTAAGAACCAAACTCTCTGTTTATTTCTTTGCATTTGGTGTGACAGTGAAGCCAGAGAACTAAAACAATGAGCTGAAAGATGCTAAAATGCTCCTCAGAGCTGAGAGGGGCTGCAGAGGGGGGTCATAGTTTCCTGCAGGTTCATCACTACGATCGTCCACTTTCGCATAAGAGTTCACGAATTCCATCATTCATATTACAATATTGATTAGAGCCACTTTACAAAAAATTCTCAGTGGAGAAACTGCTGCTGATTTAGAGAGCTCTCATCTCTTTTGTGGTTTCTAAGTGATGAATCATTCAAATGGGGAGCTTTTAAGCTGTTTCTCCTCAAAGGTGTTAATGGAGTTGCACTCAGTTTTTAAAACTTGAGAGAAAGCTTTTAACTATTTTAGCATCTCCATGCACATGCTATTATTTGCCTAAAGTGGGCATGTATGTTTTGGATGAAATATCACATTTCACTGCGAAAATCATTGGAATTTAAACAGACACTATAAAAAAACATGCCCAGATGGTCATTTTCTAAGATGGATATTGCACACTTTTTCTTATTCAGAATATTCAAATATATTTGAGAGATAAATTTAATTTATACTTTGGAAGTGAACTTCTTTTACATAACACTGCAGGAGAGAAATGCGCAAATGAGTATCCTTTAATGCTGACTACACCCTGATGCTTTAACCGAGGGTTGTACAAATTCTCAGAAAACAACTTGGGGTTGGGGCATATATGGAGAATATACGGTGTGAAACTTCCTATAAATATGGTATTAGTTAAAAAAAAAAAAAAATCCATCACTTGTAGTCACTACATTGACAATGCTTTGCTCCTGTTCACATAGATTTTATAACTATTGTGTTAGTAAAAGAAATGTCTTTTATATTTTTTTCCAGATGCAATCATACAGGATATTATTATGATGTCTGTGAATTTAAAAAAATGACAGAAGTGTATTTTTTTTTATCACACTGAGGTTATGATAAAAGGCTCTATCCAACAAACAAAAACAAAACAATAAATAAAGTTATTTACAGATTTTTTTTCTTGTTTTTTCCTTTTTTTCTTGACATTTCAGTGAGTTATTTCTTAAGTTGCTTGTCAGCCCCTTTCTCATGTTTTCAGTATCATATCGTGAAAGTCTTATACAGTTGCAACCCTGCTCTCACTATTGAGTGTTTTTGCTTGTGCACTGCCCACCATGCTAAAATATATCTTAAATATATATTAGAGTGTACACATCCCTTACTGTTTATTCAACATTGTATTTAGTCCATATTTTGTTATTATTATTGTTGTTGTTGTTTTTATTACTCTGTTCTTTACTGCTCTTTGCATTTTTTAGATGCCAAACTGCATTTCAATGTGTCACGCTTGTACTCAGTGCAATGACTATTATATAAATACATGTTATAATGATAATAAAAAATTAAAATAGGTGAATTGATACGAGGCATAGAGTCCTGTTTATGTATATGTTTTTTTTAACATTTTCCTAAGTTGACCAATAATTTTTCTCTGTTTATTTTATTTAGGTGCAGTTCTCGTCACGTCCTGCAGTGTGTGCTGTGTCCTCCGGGGCTGCAGGTGGCGCTGTTCGCTTCACTGTCTCCGTGGTTGAGTCAGTGACGTGGATCTTCATTGAGGCAGTCAGTGCTGCCAAAAAAACACACTTTCCAGCGTGTCAGAGCTTTCCTACTAACTTTATTCACATTTAGAAGTTCGGACCATTTATTTTATTTCCTTCGTTTGTCACACTTGAGCGCAGTTTTATCACCGCTTTGAGAACAGGTGAGCAAATCGGGTAAAAACATCAACGTTGGAGGGTTTCCTGCTCTGTGCTAGTCAAAAGTCTCTGCAGTAACTGTTGAAAATAGTGTCAAAATCCCCTCGTGTCAGTGTTTATTTTTCACGCTAATGCCACAGTGTGTCCGCACAGACTCCACGATGAGTAAAAACAGCAAAGTGTTGAACCTGAAGGATAAAATCTGCGGTAATGAAGTGGACCTGAGCCTGTGTAACCTCACCGAGGTGCCAGTCAGAGAGCTGGTAAGTTTCTCACCTTCTGTGTCTCAGTTTGTCTGGAAAAATGAGTTAAATTAAACAATCAATGCATCATATGACTGTGCTGTGACTCCGACCCTTTGAAACGTGGATTGACGTTATTTTTGTGCTGTGGTCAGACAACTTTCACATGCATTTAACCCTGTGAAACCATAACAGTTTGGTTTATTTTCTTAAAATCGAGTTGTATAAAAAAAAGAATTATATAGTCTGTTTACTAAAATACAACAAGAACATACAGGAATGTGAATACAGTATTAAAAAGCTTTGAAAAATTGTAAATCAGTAAAAAGGGTCGACCAATATTGTTTTTTCAGGGCTGATACCGATTATTAGTAGTTAATGTCATGTGTTAAATTCAATGACTTATGGGGAAGGGGTGGGATTGAATACATTTTTTACTTCATCTTACCCCTTTTTTAAT
>NC_056481.1:7642116-7657565 GCF_008729295.1 Plectropomus leopardus
TACTCGTGAGTTTATTATTCTATATTCAGATGGCTTATCTCTTTAAATTCTTGCAGATGTCTGGCAACAAAACCATCGTTTTCTTTGACCTGGAGACCACTGGATTAGGTAACTAACTTTATGTCTCAATATCATCAATTAAAGATAAATATGACCTTTCTTATTTACCTTATTTAATAACCGTCGGTGTCATAATATGTGCCTTGTTAACAACATTTATTAAAATTTTTTTTAAGATCTTTTGTTGACCTTTCAGGTTCATATTTGATCTTCTAAATTGTATTTAAGTCAGTTGTGTTGCCTTAGTTGTGTAGGATTCTATGTAACACTAATAATTTTATGTTCTATCATTATAGACAGCGTGACTAAAACAGTTTTTTTAAACTTCATTTGGCATAGAATCAACTAACAAGATGGTTTTCAGATAAAATCTGTATAGTTTCTTGATTGTTTCTGTCAATATGTACCAGTATAAACCAGTGTTATGAAGGCTCCACCTGTTAACAGGCATCAGCTGGAGTCTTTATGTCATGAGGAAGATAAGAGCGATCAGAGTGCCTTTCAGTTTCTATTTTTGTTGGTTTCTAATCTCACCTATGAATTCCAATTTGTTATTTCCATGGTCCGGGAAGGTTCAGTTAATATTTGTTAACAAGAGCAACTGTCTCTCTCAAAGCCAGAAACCACTGAATTAAGTCTCCCTCTTGTGATGTAATGAGGTATAAAATCCAGACCTGCTCAGAACAGGAGCCTGATGTTGTTGAGCCACAGAATGTTTTTTTTTCTTTTTTAATACCCAAATTAGCTTTCTCCTATTGTAGTGTTCTCCGTTCTTGAACAGAAAATGTTCCCGTATACTTGGAACATTCCCCTGGCTGCTCTCAGTGTCATCCAGAACATCTTTCACCATTCATTGTCTATGGAGCAGCTCCAGACTTTATACTTGTTGACATCACAAATTTAAATTTTAGCACTCTAATTTTTTTATTTTGGAGAGAGAGTTTTTGTGTACCGATACTTTTTTGGCTGCTTTAGATCATTTGAATAACGTGTGAATGTTAAAAATCAGCATAGTATGCTCACGTTAGTCACTTGGCTGGCATCACACTTTGTACAAATACGATTACAACACAGATGAGATTTCTGTGCCAAACCACACACCAGACAGAAATGCTCCTCCTGCAGCTGCCGCAGGACGCCACTGCTGCATGACACTTACCTGAAAGTTGCATCATGCAGGTTGAATTATGAAATGGTAGTTATACTAAAATGGTAAATACAAATCCCTGTGAGTCTGGCAAGATTTAAGGTGGGATTCAAAACCAGCTACTGCAAGTCCACAGACCGACAGGCGCCTCTTATGAATCAACGTATTTATAGTAGTAATGGACGAAGTGACTATGAGGCATTTTGAACACTTCCACTTTTTTTGTAAGATTGTGATGGATATTTCTCAGTGGCTGATTTTGAAGTCCAAATGATGAATTGAAAAATTAAGATGGCTGATTATTGGAAATCAGGAAATCACATTCTTTGAAGAAACAGTGTGGCTCATTGTTTCTTTATTTCTTGGAATCAAACTTCCTGAGTCAGTGGTTTTGACATAGTGTTAAATGACTCGGTTGCCGCATGCATTACCGTCACATTTGACAGGATGTCACGGTGAAGAACTTCTTAGAGTTTATTGAGTATATGTGCGTGAAATGGCTGCACAGACGAAGCGAGAGCACCACCCACCCAGAAGAGACACCACCCTGTCAGCTGGTCTCTGCTGAGTCTAAAGAAACCACAACAATCACCAGTTCACACCAAATATGTGATTAAAAAGTAATTATTTTTGAAATGTAATCTAAATGAGGGGAATCCCCCCCAACAGGTTACACATTTCACGCCATATTTAATTTGAATTTAATACAATTTAATTACATTTTTCAGATAAAGGACATAAATCCTCCACACCAGACCCACCAACTGCAAACGTAGCCCACACTACGTTCTCTAAATTCTCTGCGTTCTCTGGAGGCTTGTTTCATGCTTTTACTTCTCAAAGTGTGACATTATTTGTCTTTCCACACCCTCTTCAGTCATATGTATTATTCCAAAAAAGGCTCAGCCTAAATATCATATATTCTGTGGACAGGCGTAAGTGTAATCGATTAGAAACGATCTGTCCTTCATTTACTTATGGGACTGTTTTTTTTTCTGATTTAAATATCACAGACCCCATTTTAACACAGCAATAAACATATTTGCTTTCTTACTGAGACATGGCTGCCCTAAATTAAAAAACAAACTTTGGACGAAGAATGGAGAGTGAAATAGCGAACCTGAATCTGTCCAAAGGCAACAATATCCAGTCATTGCATCAACTTGTGCTTCTTTCCTACATAAGAAAAACACTGAACAGTTTTTTGGATAAAACACTAACTGTTTTATAATTTAAAAAGTGTAGTCCACATTTTTAAAATATTTTTTTTTCTTTTTCACTCCTTTAATCCATCTCTTATCTACTTTCAGACACTGATGTGTGTGACATCATCCAGGTGTCTGCCATCTGTGGAGAGAGGGTCTTTGACGTCTACACCCTCCCCCGCCGCGCAGTCACCAAGGGCGCCCAACAGGTGACGGGCTTCACTGTCGGTGATGACGGCCTGTTTCGCCACGGGAGACCTGTGGACACCGTCCCTCTTGTTGACGCTCTCACCTCCTTCATTAACTTCCTGCGTTCCTTCCGCCGCCCTGTGCTGCTGGCGGCCCACAATGCACGGCGTTTTGATGCACCAGTGCTCACCAGAGTGCTGCAAACACTCTCCCTGTGGCAGGAGTTCCAGCAGGTGGTGTCTGGGTTTGTGGATACCCTCCCACTAAGCAAGAACCTCTATCCAAATCTTGGCAGTCATTCTCAGAGGAACATGGTCCGCCACTTCCTCGGAGTGGACTACGAAGCCCATAATGCAGTTGAGGACGCCAAGATGCTGCAGGAGCTGTTCAACTCATGGCGCCCCAACAATGGGGACGTCTCAAGAGTTACCATCTCAACCTATGCATTTTAAATAAGCCACAGAAAGGAATCAGTGAAAATTCTGAAATGAAATGACAGGTAGATTTCTTGTGATTGGAGCCAAATGATGCACATTACACCTCAAACTCACAGATATGTAATGTTCATTCTGTGTAATTTGTTTTAATTTTGTCTGATGTATTGTAATGTCATACACAAAATTGTTACACTCTTTTGTAGTTCCAGAGAATTGCAACACAATTTTCCTACAATAACCATTAAACTTCAACTTGATTCATCTATACGACATGTTTATTTGCTTCTGTGTGTGTGGGGGGGGGGTTGCTATTTATATTGCTCTTTTTGCTTGCCTATCTTGTACGCACCTTGCTGGTGTAACAATGCAAATTTCCTCTAACCTTTTCTCAAGTATAAAGTGTTGGTATATTCACCAACCAAACAGTGTTGAAGAAAATCTTGTACTCTTGATGAACCCATGAACGGTGAATTCACTTAATAAATAATAACACAAACTTGATGTATAGTTAAATAACTTAACGAGTAGTGAAATAACTCAACAAGTAGTGAAATGAACTTGGTGAGCCTCAGTTGTCCTTACTTGAATATATGTTTATTACAAATATCTGATCAGAGAAGCTCTTGGCACAACATGTGCATGGACAGAGACATACCAAAAACTTAAAGTAACAGAAGAGTCACTCAGCTTTAAACAGCACATTTCACACATCACACAACTATGCTTATTGACGTAGCCAAAACATGTACAAGGTCTTGCCTTTGCAGTATCTTACACACAGACCTACTGGAGACATTGAAAGACTCAAAAGGTCCTGGTGACATCACTGAATCACATCACACAGTACCATTTCTCATGATTACATTCACATTATTGGGAAATTATTTTCTATGACAAACAGATATACCGTGCTGAAGACCAACGTTTTTATTTTCCTCCTCGCTGCGGTGCGTTATCATTTAATTTCCTCTGGAGGGCAGCACTTTGCCTGAGACGCTTTGACACTCTCCATATTCACAGGAGAAGAAATGACTCTTGCGCATGCGCAAATTTGGAAAATAATGTCCGCAATATTTCATATTTCTTGATTCTGTTTAGTCTTTGTTGAAAAATATTTTAATTTGCTACGGACTTACACTATACTGTTTGTAACTGCAGGTTAGTACATTTTTAACACAAGGCAGCAACTAATCTCGTTTCCTTACTTCTTAAATCCCTCTTCAACGAGGCTTTTCTTTTGAAAGTTTAGTGTTCCGGTGTTCCGGTGTTCCGGTGTTTAAAACACACGGAGGGAAATTCAGGAAAATCTCTGTTTACGTCTTGCCTGTGTGTCTCATGTGTCCGCGTTGGTTTATTTTACAAAACTGTCATATTTTAGAGGCGTTATTGAAACTGTGGTCGTGTCGGGATGCAAACGTCGGCTTCAGACGGAGGAGAAAAGTCGCAACAGTCGCTGGTTTTCTTTGACTTGGAGACGACTGGACTGGGTAAGATCTCTTTTTACTGTTCATGTGATATCTTACACATGATACTTTATGAAAATGGTATAAAGTTCACACATTTCGTCGCCTGACGGCATTATAACAGTTAATTTAGTTTCAGTGTTGTTTAATGCACCGAAAGTTATTAGCATTAGCAAGTTATAGCATTTTTTTCTCTGATGTAAAGTGAAAATAAAATTTAAAAAATGAATAGAAAAGCTCTCTGAGGTTTTACAAAGAAGAAGTTCCTCCCTTGCTGACACTTTCTTTGCATGTGTTGCAGACTTCATTTCCTGTATGTTGTAATGCGTTCATGGTAGTAGTGCTAGCAGCTACTCTTGCCTACTTTTCCAAACTGTGGGCGTGCGGACAGCCATCCACTGTATGTTACAAACTGACTTCCGCTAAAAAAAATCCGAACTATCCCTTTAACAGTTTCTCACTTGATTTTTCCAGAAAATTTACAACAGCATGACATAGTATGAGTTATAGTGTGACTTTAACTCTGTCAGCTGTGCCTATTGTTGCTGTGTAAACAAAGTTTTCTGTTTACTGCATTAAGAAAATAAAATAAAAGTACACTTAATCACATAAGATGACACTTTTTAATCTACATGTTTTATTTTATCAGGTCAGAGTTGTGAGATTGTCCAGCTGGCTGCAGTGAGTGGAGGCCACTCTCTCAACCTTTACGTCATCCCTCGATGTCGAATGCAGCGTGGAGCAGCCAAAGTGACCGGATTCAGGGTCCACAGACAGAGACTGTACCTCCATCGCCAGCTTGTTCTCACCAACTCCCTGCGAGAGGTCCTGGTCTCCTTCATAGCTTTCCTTCAGATGCTTGGGTGCCCGCTTGTCATCGGCCACAACATTCGCCGCTTCGACTGTCGGCTGTTGGCTCGAGCTCTCGATGAACTGGACCTCAGAGCAGACTTTGAGTCAGCAGTCTCTGGCTGTGTTGACACACTACCACTGGCTCGAGAGATGCTTAAGGAGCTCGGCCTCCAGAGTTTCCGACAGGAGAACCTGGTCAGGGAGCTGCTGGGTATGAACTACAAGGCCCATGATGCTTTGGAGGATGTGCGAGCATTGCAGGCACTGTATGGCGTGCTTCAGCCCACACCAGACTTGATTAGTAAGCATATGTTCACTCTGGACACCATGGAAAACAAACTATCTGCTAAATCCAAAGTGCCCTGTGAGCCAGCAGTACAGCGCCCCCTGTGGGAGCACTTCAGACAGACAGTGAAGGTCACAGAGAGCAACGAAGAAGAAGCCGCAAGGTAGAGCATATGAAACATGCCGAATTTGTTGACGGCACAGCTGGAGAGGCTGTTGTTCTCGTGCAAACAGCTGAAGCTGTCCGTTTGTGGTTGATGGTGGAACAAATGATAAACTGACAGAGAATCACTGAAGTCATCCTGTTCAGTGACGCAAAAAGGAAAATAAAATACAGAGCAAATGGATACAACAGTTTGTGAAAGCTTTTGAAAGGTGATGGATGCGTATGAGGAAAATGCACGCACACCTGGAGGTCACATGGTACCACTCCAGCCTGACGCAGCATTTACATTATTTTTCCTTAGCCTTATAGGGTCCTACATTCCTCTAGACTGCCTTGATTGGCTCTGTCAGTGTGGAGTTTCATATCTGTGTGCTTCAGTCTCACCCTGTTTAATATCCCAAAAAACATGCACTTTAATTTATTGCTTAAGATTGGAGACACAAGAGTCTGTTTCAGCTGTAGCTTAAGATGGTTGTTGAAGTAGTGAGACGGTTTTTCTCTTATTCCACTTTTAACCCAGCAGTTTGATTTTCATTCATCAGTGTGATGAAACAGAGATGACTGTTGGATATTTGCCTTTCAAATATATTTTTGTAACTAAGAAAATGTAATGTAGTTTTATTCTGAGTTCACTCAAATGTTTTGATGAGCTTCACTGAAAAAACGTTTTTATTAAAGGTAAATAAATCAACAAATTAATGTTTTTTGTATAACTTTAGTGTGTCCCGAATTAATATTTTAGTAGAGCTAGGAGATATGGATAATATCAAAACAATAATAATTATGATAATCACTAGTTAGTTATCGGGACTTTAAATAGTAACCTTCTTATTTTCAGCCTAAACTTTTTTTAAGTGTCTAACACAATGGGGAAAAAAATGACTAAAGTGTGTTTTGCTATGATAAATTTACTGTTTATTTAAAGAGTCTAGTGAGTTTGGCAATCGCAATTTTGGGGCTGTTTCTGGTTGAACAAAAAAGATTTTATTCTTTAATAAAATCGAGAGAAACAAAAACTGCCATTGCCATCTTGGTTTGAAAAATTTTGGTTGATAAAATACCAAAGTTAACATTTAACTTGACAAATAATACTTCGAACTGCTCCACACTCAAGTACATGGTCTGATGTAAAATGAATCTTCTCAGGTTTGACTCTCTGTGCTTTAACTGGTATTGTAAGGTAGCAAACGGTACAGACGCAACAACAAGAAAACAGAGTTCAGACGGTGTAGTAATGGAACAAGGCTTTATTGAACCACTTTTACATACACATGTTTTCTGTAGTCCCAGGCTTCAGCATCACCATATTCAAAAATGCTAAACCGTATCCTCACTCGAGACAGAAATGTTCTCGCTATAGTTAAATAAAACAGTTAAGGTAAAACATTGTGGCCTTCAGACTTTTGTGCATTTGAAGGAGTTAAAAGTGGAAAAAAAGTCTGATGTGCAAAGTCCTGAATGCACCATATTAAAACTAAAGATGACACAAAACAAGACCAGTAACAAACAAACGTGTGATTAAAATGAAATTAAAATTAAATTAAAAGTTAATATTTTTAATGATAATCAGATAATGTTCGAAAGAGCAACCCCCACAAGATTACTAAATAAAACATTTTAAAAATATGGGGAAAAAAGGCTTGTTGACAAAAATAACCGGAGGCTCTACAATTTTAGAGATACAAACGGATGAATTTGAGGTAATGGTTCTTTAATCAAAAAGATGCAGTGATTTTAACTATCAACATCCTTCCATCTCTTAATATTTTTCCATTTTTCCAACAATATTTATCAACAACCAACAACTTAAGGTTTAGTGCATCTATATTAGGGACAAGCTTAGAGATTGACCTCCATCAGTAACATTATGAAGAAGGTAAAAGCATTACCAGCGTTGGCTCAGGGCATTCATTCATTCAGGTCAAACTATGAAGAAAAATATTTACTCACTGGTAGGTCGGCAGGCAGATAGGGCATTCACTCTCAAATATTTATTTCTAGATAACCTATAAAAATTGTAACAACAAGAAAATCCACGTCATGATTTATTGAATTCAGACTGACCCTGGTATGAACTGGAATATTATGCAGACGTGTGCACCATACTGAAATTATCTAGTTACAATATTGTACCAACATGGTGGGAAGTGGTCACCACAAAGATTTTACTGTGACGACAAAACGACTCACCTCATGATATATAAATGTACAGGTGAAACCTTACAATGCGGTACAGTTTCAGCAAACATTTCTCTTAGTATGTGATGTCAAGTATCGATGATTCAGTACAAACAATAATACATGCAAAGTCTGTAAAAAAAATTGGCTTCAAACACTCAGAAATACAGACATGTTTGTTCCTATATTACTATAAAATTCAATGCAGCATTTTGTTGTACAAATGTACAATACTTGGATGTTTTAATGGGCTTGGGTCAAATTGTATAAATATGCAACAAGCAGCAGCAGCAGTGCATTTTCAGTCATGTATAAATTTGAATCAAAATGCATTCTTGATTCCCATGAAGTCGTGCTTAAAGGGATAATTCAGATTTTTTGAAGTGGGGTAGTATTAGGTACTTATCCTTAGTTATTACATTATCGACAGTAGATGTCGGTCTGCACGCCACCAGGTTGGAGAGGCAGACAGGAGAACCGACACTAAAGCTAAGCAGTGTACTGCTGTGGATGGGGGCAACAGCAAAAAATGTTTTTACCACCTAAAAGAGCCCCAGTGTACGCTATATTGAGAGTATTTTCCCTACTTAACGCTGCTGTCAGACAACCCTTCCCAAATGGGAAACTGAAGCCGTTATATCCAGCTATGCTCTCTTCAAAGCCACCAGACTGCACTGACAAAAACAGTCATTTTACCTCACAGAACACAAGAGTTGCTGGACTACCGTTGCCTCGATTGTTTGGTTTGTTTGTGTTATTTGGTGACTTTGGTGAATCCAAACTAAAAGCTGCACAGAGCTGTAGCGTCACATGTAACATACATCTCTTAACAGATATTTAACAAAACTGGTAGCACACCTATAGTCCTACCTCACCACTTATTTGTCTCCGTGTATGAATGGTCCTGTTTTTGTCTCTGTACTGCTCCATGTGCATATTCCAGCAGATTGGACCACGAAAAACATTCAAACTCTTTTGCCATTTCTGCAGTGGCAGAATTCCTGTACAAAGAAAATCATTTCACTGTGTTAAACACTGGCTGTGTTCTCTGTTTACTATACAGATACAAAACAAAACTGTGGAAAGAAGGTGTAAAACTTTGAAACACCAAAGTCACATGACAGCCATCCCCTGTAGGTAACACACTGACTGGGACAAGTACCTTTTAAAACCCCAATGCAAAACATCCGAAATACCCCTATAATGGGATGACAATAGTGGACCTCTTTTTTTAATCTTCATGATTTTTCACTACTTTGAGGAGAAGTTTCCAGACTATAAACATGCGCTGGTAAAAGTAGTACTACTTCCCAGGGTCAACTTCACTGTGGCAGTCGAGACAGAGGACCCTCTCTAGTATTACTGCTCTAAATCAAACATGCACAGGCATTTCAGTATAACACTATATAGTCTCAACTGTTGATAAACTAACAATATATTTTTACCCCAGAGGTGGATATTTACTTCTTCAAGCTAAACTAAGATGATAAAACAGTTAGTTGCACCAGTGACCCTGTCGAAAGGCTAACTGCTGGCTCATTTAACAGACATGCTCAGTCCTCAACAAGATGGTTCTATAGTTGTACAAAGCAGTGAGTGGTGGTGTACTGCACCAGTGTAAACATATCCCCCACCCTGCTTTAGTGCTGTTTGAATGTATATCTTTATCAGACTGGAGGATAAAAACGTGCAGCTGTAGGTTCATTGGGAATAAAAAGGAAAAATGTCGCAAACACTGGAGGCCGACTGCGGTAGAAACCTGTTACCAACTGCGTATGGCTGTACTGTACATTGACAGTGTAATCATGTACACGTAATCACGTTATGACTGCATTTGTATAACGGAACATATGCAGGACATGAGTGATTGAATATATGCAGGATTACTTTTGTGTGATCGAATATATGTATTCGCATTGTGCACTGTAGGCTGCCTTTGCTTAAACTTAATGTAACTGAGACACTTGAGTGCACCTCTCGCAGCGTTGGGAAGGTTACTTTTGAAATGTAATCGATTACAGTTTACAAGTTACCCTGTTAAAAATGTAATAAGTTCCATCACTATTTCATTTACTTCAACTTATCACATTTGATTACTTTTCTAACAAATGTTTTAAACTAAATATATTAATATATGTAAAGCAACGTAACGAATGTTTTATTCAATGTCTTTATTTTTTCCATATGTAAACCCTTAGTAATCACCAACATTGTGATTAGTAACTGTAATTTAAATACATATTTTTTCTCAGTTGCTAACTGATTACAGTCACATTTATTTAGTAATATAATTACTGTAACTAGTTACTCCCCAAAACTGCTCAGATGTACTAAATGTTTGTGTGTTCACATTTCTGAGCAAGCTGCCTCCTGCAATGTGTCCGCCATGGCCGAGTTAGGAAATCAGCGTCAAGATGGGACTGATACTGGAATCATAACAAGATCCTCGTAGGAGAGAAGGGGGTCAGTCCGATTTACCAAAGGGGAACTGGACATAAGTAAATCAATCAGGGGGGGACAGGTGATCAGGAGACAAGCAGGAGGAGGTGTGCTCAGAGAGAAACCCTTTATAGCAGTTGCTCAGTTCACAGACAGAGATTTTTATAAAACCATTAAAAGGTCTTTATGAATTGTAATTAAGATCTTAAGCTTCACATTTCCCTTAAACAAGTTTTTGATGACCTGAGAAACTTTTGAACTGCGGCACAACTGTTTAAAAAAGGAAGTATTAAATGCATGAAAAATATCTCAAGGTCTATTTTTTAGCTTTGTGTTGGCTTTCAGCTGCATCACACTGTCATCAGTGGATGGAGTTTGCTAAGGGTCTTTCATTTTGTTTTCGCAAAGCAGTCTTACCAAAGCTTTACTTACTAGTTATTGTTGGGCTTTCTATTGTATCATATGATCTTCAGCAGGACTGTAGATTTTATATTTTCCTTTTCTGAGCGTTAAAAGTAATTTTACATTTCGGATCCTTATGAGGTTGTGTTCTCCTGCTGTCTTCAAGGTCACATAAACTTTCATGGAACCTGTGGATCAAGTGATCTCAACAGTGTCATGTGCACTTGTTTTATTTTGGGTCCTGTTCAGTGTTATGGACATATTATACTTTTTATTCTAACTATGTGTCCTCTTTCCAGCACCTATTATGAATTTGGGATGTGCGCATCCTCTGCTTTTTTTAGAGGATGTGATTGCATCGCTCCAGGTAGAAAATACAACAAATTAAAATCCATCAGCAGTGGATTACTGCTGGATTTTAAAGCTAAAAATCACTGCTGGAGTAGTCGGCAGGTCGAGTTTGGGTTGGGGGGGAGCAGCGGGCACAGACGGGCATCGGCACACTGTGTCTGAAAGCTCTACTGCCTACTTTAAAAGTGCACTACGATAATTGGGCTTGATCCTTAACGCAGTGTCGTCCTTTCTGAGTCAAACCAGAGGAAAACACACACAGGTAGTTTGAGCTTTCACACACAGCCTCAGACTCACAGCTACAGGAGGCAGCAGGCCCGGAACATATTCATCCCCGCCTGGGAGGTGATGTGCAGGGAGACGCTCTCATTGGCTGAGACGAACAAGACGGTGCCCCGCCTCAGCGTGACATCAGAGAGGGCAGCTGCAGAGGTCGCCGTGGCGTCGCCTTCGATGACCAGGAGGATGCTGGCGCTGTCAACTGATGCAACAGTGTACTGCTTCACCGAGGCTGGGACCTGCAGGAGGGACGGCACGGAACAAGGTAAGAATGTTTCTGTTTGCAACTTAACACTTTACAAAAAAACAAAATATTATTTGCCCACCGGTCTGTGTCTACCTGTTACCTTCTGTGCACATGCTTAAATTCCTTGACTGGAATACACAGTTTGATGATGTTCTTGTTGGCACTGGTGTGTGTGTATTTATTATGTTACTTAAGTAAATGTGGGACAATTTTAGATTTGTTTAATTCACTGACTGGTTTTGACACCAGCTAGGTTGAACGGTTGTTGGTGGGTTTCTAAAACTTTTGAAGAAAATGTTTTTGACGTGTCATTGCAGGAAAACCACTAGGGATGCGCAATATTGGATTTTTTGTAGATATCTGACATGCTGAATATAACAGCTTCTTTGGCTGATATTCGATCCCAATATTGATATATCCACTTGTTTTCACCATCTACATTTAGCGATCATCAAGTCTCTTCTGTAGTGGAATTAACATCATATCATAAATACTTGTCGCCCCACCTCGTGATGACCTGCCAGCAGATTGAGAAATTCAATGCAATGCTTTTCAGTGTATGTAATATTCATTCATTGTGCAAAATAAGAAAAATTCAACTTAAGGTTGATGTTTTAATAATATTCTCTTTGCAAATTAAAAAAATGAAAAATTAAGAATTAAAAATAATAAGAAATTAAAACAGCAGTTTGGCAATTGGCAGAAATTGGCATGTTGGCCGATTTCAGTATTTCATTTTAAAGCAAATATAGTCGAAATCCGCTAACATGCCAATATTATCGTGTATCACTAAAAACTACAAGTGCAATAAATAACATTGGTTACGTTTACATGCACACTAATATCCCTCTGTTATTCTAAATATGACAATATTCTGAATTTAATAATGTAATGTAATGTAACAGCATATTCTGTTGCAAAATTAGCCATTTTTCGCAATGTAGTAATTTCTGACTAAGATGTGGGATATGCCAGTGTTATTCAGGTCTTCGGAGCATTCTTTGGACATCTATACAGCACATTCATACCTCGCATCTCAAATTGAGCTTGTACAGCAATTTGCAACACACGACCTCTTGATTTTTTATTTTCAGCTCTGCGTTTTAAAGGCTGGGATAGAAATGCATGTCCAAAAGAAAAGCCCACATTTCTAGTTGGAAGGAGATACGCATCCACTTTTAAACATTATAAAAGAGGGAGGCTGTGTTAACAACGTTGAAAAGACTGGAAAAAAAATCTTTGCGCAAAATTGCAAACGCCAATCCAGTCGTTTCACTTTTACATGGCTGCATGTAAACTGAAATATTAGAGAAATATTTCTCTTCATTTGCCATGTAAGCAGCTCAGTAGAAAAATTATCTTTCTCAGAGTAAGGGCAAAAACTGGAGTATTTTAAGCACACGAACATATTCAATAGAGACTACATTTCATTTACATCTAACAATCTAAGGTCCAGATATTACGTAGACTCTCCCTGCCATTACAGTTTAGACTGTGTCATGAAAAAGGAGTATGGGAAGATATTTTGACAAGTCACACAAGCTAAAAACTTTAATCTTCAAATTGTAGCTCTTCCAAGACATACAACACTTTTAACAGGTGTGAATATTTGTTTTATCCCCCCTTACATGTCTTTATTGCAGTGACTGGCTGGCTAAATTTGTAACTCATTAAATAACTACCTCAATCTCATTTATAAATTAAGGGTTTCATTGTGAAGAAAGTACAGTATGTTACTATGTTAGTCTAAATAGTATAAACAGTTTCAGTGTTAATGTTTCCCTTCTAACGTGTAATCATTTATCTAGCGTTGGTTTCCTACCTGTATCCTCATGACAGTGAAGTCTGGCACTGGGGGGTCGTACAGGAACACACAGGGATCTGAGGCATCCTGAACACACGGGAAGATTTTGGAGCTGGCCGGAGCAGGGTTGTAGTTCAGCATCTCACACAGCGTGTTGACATCAATGTATTTCGGTGTCAGACCGGCTCTCACTGTGTTGTCTGAGCAGGCCATACACTCAATACAGTCTAGATGGATGGATGAACAGAAAGAAAAGGGAAGCATGTTTTAAATAAGCAAAGTGGGCAGTCCACTCTCCTTCAAATGGAAAATCAATTCTCAAATACTCTTTCAATGTTACATACAGTTAGCCTGTGAGGTTGAATGCATTGCAGGAGCTATTTCTTCTTTACCACTGATCTACTTTTATAGTCAGTGATTACCAAGAATGGCTTTTGACAACAGGTGTGAACCTACACTCAGCTGCGGGATGAATATGTGAGTGTACAGGAGGCCAGAAGCGGTGACAGTAAAGGCAACAGAGCCAGTTAAAGGTAGAACTAAACCCAGAACACATTGCATAGCTCCAAAAACATGGATAACACATGTATGAATCCCACTGTTGCATTAGCTAACATGTTTCTTTCAATACCAGGTTTTTTCCTCAAGTACACCATCCTGCTGTAGGAAGTTTCTTCGATGCCACCAAATGTGTTCATCTGCTACTGAGTCCCCATTGAATGAAGTATTCACTCCTGTTTGATTAACATTTGCTTAAAATTACAGTGCCCAGCTGTTTTAGGAAACTACAAGGCCTTTTCAGAAAATAAAACTATATTTTTGTGGCTGACTCTTAAAGATTATGTATGCCACAGACAGGGTAGGACAGTCAGAAAGTATAACTACATTATTGGGTTTTTACCTCTTTAAATCAGGTTAAGAGCAAATTTTATTACATTTCCATGCATTACTAGATTTTAAGAAACTAATTACATTATTGGGTGCTAAAGGCTTATTACTATGGAAAAATACAATTCCTGAAATGGAACTAAACACCTCGTCTTTGCTTTAAAACCTGATTTCAAAATGAAAATGTATTTGGTGGATGTGGCCTCAGTTTTATGAATATGAACAAAAAGCATCGTCTGACCTCCATAAAGGTAAGCGTGAGGCTCGTTGGCTCCCAGGAACATGGCTTGGCCTGGATCCAGGACTATTTGGTTGAGGAAGTAGATGGAAAAGCAGCCGATGTCTCCAGGGTACTGGGAGTGGAGACGGAGCAGCAGGTCTCCGTTGCTGCTTGATGTGTCCTTTCCTGCTGCACCTGCACAGGTTACAAACATCAGTAAACCATAAAGAGCAAAACAACTAACCCGTGTTTTTACTGATTTAGTTGCAAAGCCTCTTATTGGTAGAATTAGATAAATGTCTGATTTAGTGCCTCCCTGTGGTAGTATAAAAAAAAGGCACTGACTCGTCCCTTCCCTGACTCTGGGTTACTGGTACAAAAGGGATAAAGCAGCACAAGTGTGGTTCATTATTTCACTGCTTTTACTGCATAATCAGCTGGAAGTTTGTACCACAACTGGGTGGATGATTTTTATTTCAGCTGGGGGATATCTCTCAGTCTAACAAACTTGCACCAGATACCAGACTGTTGATAATGATGAAAGTGTTTTCATATATTGATACTCAAACAGACTGCGTGAAACAAGTGAAAAGGCAACACCTTAACCTCTACACCCTGGTAATGCTTAAACTAACCAACTAAATTTTTTATTCATTTTCTGTTGCTTGGAGCTCCATTAGCTACATCCCTCGGCTTCTTTACCTTCTTCAGTGACTCTCTTGACCAGCATGTTGAGCTGATCTACGAACACCTTCTTCTCACAGTTCATCATCCTGGTGAAGCACTTCTTCAGCACCTGGCCCGTATGAGCCGCATCTCCCACGTTGCATCGCAGCT